>NC_054824.1:122382184-122682184 GCF_018345385.1 Vulpes lagopus | reverse complement strand
TTCCTTTTTCTGAATTATTCTCATTCCAGACTAGTTAAAAATGTTTGCTTGAAAATAATTGTGATTTTTTTTTTTTTTTTGCATATAAAAGTTTGAGCTGTGCTTTGTTTTAAATTAATGTCACATGCACTTACAAAGTTGCTCTGTGGCCTTTGTAGTTACGTTGCCTCTGGTTGAGCAGCAGTCTACCAAATGGATGTGCTCTCTGTAAGTCCACTCCTGTTCCCGGACATTGGGATTTCAAACACATTTTTTTTTTAAATGATGAAGGATAAACAAATAGTGGAAAGTCAATATTCTCTGTTGTGAGTCAGATAATGCTACATTGTATGTTGTTAATGGAGGCCAGATTAATACGCTTTTGGAATCATGCAAATGGGTTGACATTCTACATGGGAAGCTGATAAGTGTAGTCAGGGTTCCAGCCCAAGTGAAAAGAAGTGGCATTAGAGACAACCTCTGGGGATCCCCCACGGGCTTATTGGGTTCCTTGGAGCAGCGCTGGGTCTGTTCCAGAACCTGGACAGGGACTCCAGTGAACCCTCAAGTTCCACTCTACAGAGCATGGCAGCTCTGCCTTTGGGGGTGCAGCGCTGCAGAACCCTTGAGAAAGGAAGTTTGGAAATCCAGATCCCACTAGAGAACACCTGCAAACGCTTCTCCACTTAGCTTCAGCAGGCCAGAGCCTCTCACCAGCTCCCTTGTGTGGAGGGAGCTCTACCAAACATCCTGAAAACTCCTGGAGTCCAAGGAAGAGGGATGATTTAGGGCAAAATGACCCAGCATGGGTTTCTGGCAGGATCCCAACGCTCAGGTCTGGCTGGCACCGCATTCCTGGGTGAGCGCCTCCGGAGGCTGAGGAGTAGCCACGACCATCTCGGCCAGATTCCTCGGTAATGAAGTCAGCTGTCAACTCCTTGGGGGGAAAAGCACAGAGCCCCTTTATTTCCAAACAGGTGTTGCAGCATATTAAAGGTTGAATTCCATCTTATGCTCACATCCTGAATGAGCCAGTTTGCAGGCAAGCTCAGTTCTTTCTGCAAAGAGGGAAACTTGGCAATGCTGGAGGCTGAGTACTTAAATGGCAATCAACTTCTGGCTCATATCAATTAATTCCTTCATGGACTTCTGCCTAAGTATAGCATCTTGAATTCCCAGCTGCGGAGGCTCTGAAAGGCAGCCCAAGCAGCACACGCCCCGATCGGGGCGAGCACACCGGCGAAGTGATGAAGGCCGTGCGATCGCTGGGCAACGAGGGATGCGATCCGGGGCTGCCTCTTTGTTTGCCCACAGAGTGCAGGGCAGGACAGACACCCCACTCTCTGCATGGGGAATCCTTTAAGAAAACGCCGAAGTCTAAGTGATGTCATTCTGAGGGGACCCCCCTCCTTTGAGTGCGAAAAGCTCCAGATCCAAAGCCACCACGTGATATGGCAGCAGAGTGGGCACTAGGGAAGGCCTCCTCATCCCGAGGAACCTGCTAGTCTTCTCCACCTCTGTCCCACACCAACAGGGAGCAGCCAGACAGGCAGCCAGGCTGAGGGCGAGTGCGGTAGGACAGAGGAGCCGGGCGCTTCTCCACCTGGCCAGGCCGACTGCGATTCAGACCTTGACGTCCTCACGGGCCGGGCGTCCCAAAGGCCTCAGAACTGGGCCTCGCCTCGTCTAGTGAGCTCCCGGCGCGGCCACCGCCGCGGGATAACCAGTGACAGTCAACTCTCCTGGAAGAAGCAGCGCCATTTCCCATTTCTTTTCTCCCCTGCATATGAAACATCCCTGGCTTGTCCCCCTCTCTGCCCTCCTTTCCGCAGCCAGAGGAGATTTTAGTTCCCTTCCCCAGGAGACCAAATCTCTGGTTCTCTGAAGGGTCAGGCGCTGCCCACTACAGGGGCCACTAGCTGCTCCAACACGTGGCTACGTAGAGTCGGATTGATCTCTATGAACACTTCAGTTCCTCGGCCTCACAAGGGGCATTTCAGGTGTTCGGTGGCCACGTGGGGCTGGTGGCTGCTGTACGGAACAGCACAGATAGGGCACATTCTCCTCATCGTGGAAAGTTCTATGGGGCAGTCCAGTGATTCTACCCCCCCCCCCCCCGCCGCAGCTCCTTTGAACCCTTCCATGTACAGAAGCCCCCCTTTCTCTAATTCTTCTGGTCTACTTCCACCTGTCTTCAAATGTGCACAGGTTTCTTCTCTTCTAAACCAAACAAAACAAACTTTTTTTTCTTGACCCTGAAGCCTCCTCACAAGACTGTTTTGTTTATTTCCCTCATTTTCTTCCAAATTTCTCAAATCTGTGGTCTGCCCCACATCCTCCATTTCCTGACCGCTGCCTCACTCCTCCCTCACCTGCAGGCTGCCTTCCATCGATAGCTTTTACTGGAAATGTGTTCCCAAGGTCACCAGTGGCCTTCTTCCTGCCACCCCCACTCCGTCCTCCTTCTCCTCTGCCCTTCAGTAATTTAGACCATCAGTCACCATGTTCATCCTGCTTGGCAAGAGGTCTCATGTTTATCCTCTCCTTTCTATTTCCAATGACAAGACCCTCAGGAGAACCTTCTCGTTGACTTCCTTCTGATCTTGCCTCTCTCTAGTCCTCCTTGGGATGTGGCCACCATGTTAATCTTTATAAAACACTTAATCCACATCATGTTCCCATTTAGCAAATACCAATGACTCCTAGAGTAATGTCAGGAAAAAGGGTACAGTTTCAAAGGAGTTCCAATCTTTTTCTGCCACTTGCTGCCTATGAAGCCCAGACCGACCTTGCTTTGCTGTGACTCTTATTTTCTTCTGTAATTTGAGAGTAAATATGCTTACAAGTTTTTGTAGAACTTTTACCAATATTATTATCAATGGCTAAGAATACCCGAAATATATGAGATACCCTATATAAGAAAGTTATTGCTTTGAACATTATCTTTATTTAATATGGGCTTTTTGTATGTTGATTCTAGAATTGCTTTTTCTCCCTTGCACCTCTTACCCCCCTGATTCCCTCACACCACTCCTTTACAGTCTTTCTAAAATGCACCACTTTTACCATGTGCCCTGTTTACGAAGCGCTGGGGTAATGGTCTATTATCCTCCACAAAAGCTCATATTCCCTTGACTTTCAAGAGTGTTTTCACCTGGCCCAGCGCCCCACCAGGCTTAGCCATCCAGCGTTCATTGGTTTCAGTCAGCCAAGTCAGATCTCCTTTGTCAATCTACTCCGCTCCTTTCTTTTCTTGCTCACTCCCATATATTCCCTCCCCTCACCCCCTCTTCCTTCCCTCCCCACTCACCTCGACCCTGCAGTCCTCCCCATCACAAACCAAGCCCCTCTTCCTCCACAAATCCCGCTCCAATCCCACTCTACCATTACTTCCTTTCTATAAATTCCTATGGCACTGTCAACCTAGCTTCGCAATTAATGGCTTCCTTGAAACGTATTTTGTCTTCCTAGCTGGATTGCAAGTCTTTCAAAGATGAGGAATCTGCTCTCTGTATTTTTTTTACCCACCCTCAGTGATGCCACTTCATCAAAGGTTAGTTAAGCACATGTGGATGAATTAATAGCTCAACTGTAGAGCTCCACCCATCTTAGCATGACGTACCAGCCCCTGCTGCCTGCCCGCTCTGTGCCAGGCACAAAGGACGAGGTTTCTGCTCCCCAGAAACCCACAATAACCATCACTCAGACTCCATCCTGGTTTTGTTTCTTAGTTTAGCAGTTGCCACCATCCTCATTAACCAGACAAGGAAGGGCATCAGGAACCGGCGTCAGCCTTGGACCTGATCTGTAGCCATAAGACATTGGAGTCAAGTATCCAAAATGCCTTCCTCTTTGATCTCTTCAATGACAATGATCCCCATTAATGTGTTTAGTTCCAAAATCCCGCACTCAGTTGCTCCTGAACAATTGGCATTAGGCTGAAAGGAAGAAAATCAACGAGATGTTGTCCATACCAGACTGTCCAAAATCATTTCTTCTCACTACTGGAGTCTTGCACTAGACACTGCTAATCCATGCACATTCAAAATGAAGGTTAAAACAGCATTCTGAACGGAATCTGAAGAGGACCAGATCCATATGTAAATCCAAGCTACAGCCCATTCCTTCCTTAAAGCAACAAAGATGTTGACTGTGATTACAGATAATAAGAGCTTTGCTTCTGATGAAATGGGCATATACTGAACTGAGCGTGCACTATATTCCCTTGACAAATATATTTACACTCAACTCAGAACATGGAGAGAAAAGAAAATGTCAATAGTTGACAGCTTCTTGGCCTATAGGGTATAATCCAGGAGCATAATAAATTCATTTAAGCTTGGTGTTGAATAAATGCATGTTAGGACTGTGCTTCTTTTTTTTTTTTTTTTTTTTTTTTGCCTTTCCTCCAACACATTGTTTGAATACAATGTCACGTTCCTGTGTGTTGCACGGTCTAGTGTTGTCAGCAGAGACAGGAGCCCAGTTAATCCTTTGGGTCAAACCTGGGGTAATTTTCCCTAATGAGTAGAGATAAGAATCAGAAAAGGACACGGGGTAGGAAAATATCTTACTGCCAAATGGTGGTGGATAACTATTTCACAGTGAAATACAGGCCTCAAGAATGTCGGATACTGGCGAGCTACACAGTCCAAAAGAAGATGTATTTCCACAGAAGATCTTAATCACGCTGATAGAGGGCTAAGCCTAGTGGAGAGGATATAAACCACATAAAAAGCCACCTCTGTTTAGAAGCTGGATACCGCTCCCTTCTCCTCATTAACATAGTTCTCATCTCAGCCAAATTGGACGCGAAGATGCGTTCCTTATCCCTGGCAGATCTTGCAAGAGAGCGAACGTTTCAGACATGGCGTGTGAAAGCAGGACATATTGGTTAAGACTGAAAATAACATGTTTCTGGTAGAGTTCAAGTATATAAGAAATACTACACCCCACTGTTTTTGTAAATGCCAGAGTTCCATTGAGTCGAGACAGATGGTAGCAGGCAAAGATGCAATCTTATAATCAAAAGCTAAAATATGTCAAAAATATGTTAGCAAGCAAAATACAGCAGATTACTAGCTTCTCATGTCATGACAGCTTGCAAAACATGTTAGGATGTTGAATCTCTAGTTATGTAAATAAAGGAACAGTAAACAGAGCCGCAGTGAATGGTGTGAGGGCTCACAGATTGATTGGCCCTTCCCTGCAGTCTGGTGGAAGACCAAGTCACATGGCTCCCAGGAGCCCCAGATGGACGGTAAGAGGTTCCACAGTGTCGAGTGCAGGAATCCATTTTCCATCCACGAGTAACAAGTTTCTCTGTGATACCTAAAAGCTGTTTAACTAAATTACAAGAGGCATTCAAATTTCCCAGAGAGAATTGTAAGGATTCCATTGAGAATCATAATGCCATTTAGCTCAGAGAAATAAGAGGGTGAGTGTTATTTTGTGAAAACAAAATGTACCCAAGGCTTTCTGTATATGTCAGTCTCATTCCAAGGAGGTTTCTTTGGCCACAGGGTGGCAAGGCCTGGATGCCCCTGGAGAATGAACTTGACCACAGGCCAGTCTGGGTTTCTTATGGTCTTGGCTAATATCGTATGGGGGTTGTGGAGAGTCAAGGTAATGCCAATCATGACTGGGGGGAAATGGAGATATTTTTACTGAGCACCTACCGTGGCCCAGGCACTATACTGCTGTCATATCAAATTAGGCCTCTTGGCCTTTTGAGATGGAGAGAAGATCACTTTGGTCAGTCCATGCCCACAGAAAGTTCAACTCCAACCTTTCTCATTCTTTTCCCCCCTCCTTCAGCAGCCAGGGAATCCAGAAGTAGGGAGAAGGTGGTAGAGAATGGGCCTTATGTTCTCATGCTGGCATTGACGTCTCTGGCTCTGGGGCCCTACTTTAATGCAGCTTATCTCTCTGATGTATGTTATACCAAAGACACAAAGGTCAGCTTGGCTTTTCAATCTCCATAGGAAATCAGTTGGGGGAAATTTTAATGTACCAGAGAATGCTGCATTTTAGAGCAAGAAATCTTTGAGAAGCTATACTTGGGTTGGAGAGTGAGGGTCCAAAGGTCTGTACATGTAACAAAAGATGATAATTAGATTTCTGGACATAAGACCGAGACAAGGAATCTGCACTGTTGTTGAGGAGGAACCAGCAAGGCTGGGCTCTGCATTGGAGAAGAAAGGGCCAGATTAGGCTACACAACTGAGTGGCCACCAGGTAAGGACTGTAGAGACCAGTAGTGTGAGTGCATATTCCTAAACTTTGCTTTGTTGGTTTGGTTTGGTTGTTGTTCAAGACTGAGCAAGATGAACTTCCTATGCTATCTTCTCCACAAAATCCTCAGTGGTGGCATGCTGCTTTTGGGTGCTTCAGGGTGAGTGGATTCTCCAAAGAGAGCTCAACCAGAGATGGGTCCTGTCTCTGCCTCATGCACAGTGAAAACAGACACATAGGCAGGAAGCAGTGAATGAAGGATGGCTGGCAACTGGATCACCCACACCAAACAGCAATTTCAGGAAAGCACTCCTGAGAAGAATAGACATACTCAAAGGGCAGGTTGGATGATGGAGGTGTGGCTGACACTGCAGTGGCTCAGCTTCCAGTGGATGATCCCACATGACCCCAACTCCTAAAGTGTCCTCAGCCAGCTGCCTGGAAGGTTCATGACTGCTCCTCATAGAAGACCCACCTCACACCATCCCCCCACCTCCTCTCTTCTCCACCCTTTCCAACCTCCTTCTCTTCCCCTCATTCAAGCAAAAGCAAATTCTCCCAATTTGCTCACAGACAGCATATTAACAACCATGTGTGTAGCTTTGCCTTTTGCAGATGCGTTTGTCCTCTGAGTCTCTCCCAGATGAGGCTTAACAAAACATTCCCATACAAGGTCTCTCCCTGTGAGAAATTCTGGTGCAAGGTGTTAAAATAACAAATTTTACACCCAAACTACCTATGTGCCTTCCGCTATCCATATAATCATGGAAAATGTAATGTGAGGAAAGAAGGCTCAGAAAATAAGGCAACTTACCTGGTCTCATAGCCAAGTAGAGGCGTGATTCAAAATCGAGGAATATATGTGAGAAAGAAAGGAAAAGAAAGTACAAGTATGTCTTTGTGTGATACATATTTATGCATTAGCTGACGACCAAACTTAGTTATGGCCCAAAATACGGAATAACTATAAGCATTTATTAATTAGCATCCCATTTGGGATTCCATTGAGAAAAATAATTATTTATAAGACCCAATAAGACTTTTGACTGCCCTAAAACTATCATTCTATGAGAAAAAAAAAAATGGACTCACAGTGGGCTCTTGCTAAGTAATATATGAAATATGCAGTTCACACATTCCGATAAAACTGAAGCGGGTGAACCCTAACTGACAGGAAGTAATGAATGTACTAAGCCAAAGGGAATACCTCCATTTAAGCAACCATATGCTTTAGTCATCAATAGGGGTGTAGACGTAACAGGGCCCGCTTTATAATCCACCTGGCTGTTCTTTTCCTACGTACGCTTAAATGGATCTGTCCCCATGGGTACAGCCAACGTAGATCTTTTGGGGGACCCTTCCTTTGAGAAAGGGGGGTCAGGGCCCTGTGAGCTCCGAGGGAAGCTGAGTGGGGGGGTTAGTCAGATAGGTGACCATGCCTGGAAGGCAACGTGGTGTTTCCTGCTGCATGATTGTTTTGGACATGAAACAAGCTCTCTGGGCCTTTAGTAGCTTTATTTCTGAAATGACAGAAATGGCCCCTATCATGTAAGACTATTACAAAGATCAAATTGAACACAGATAGAAATCACCTAGCACAATGCTACCTAGTTGGTACAAAATAAAACGGAGCTCCTATTCTTTAGTAGCAGAGTATTCTTTTAAGCCTAGGAGCACCCAAGAATTGGAAGAACAGTGGTTGATTGCCATCAAATTTTTGTATCCGGTGCCATGCAAGACACTAGCATTGCAGAACTGACTAAGATGCCATCTTTCATCCCATGAGCTCACTGAACATTTGGGAAACAGCCCACACGTGACCCCCTGTAATCATTCCCATAGTGCCCTGTAAGTAGATTCCATCGGCCATCCCAAAGTCATCTGATACTGGTAAAATTGAGAGAAAGTGACTTTTCAATAAACTGATAGCCACGATTTAGTAAGCTACCACCTAAATGGGTCACCAAAAGTAAATCCTCCAAAGGAAGAGCCACTAAAGGATAAACGATGTCAACCTTTCTCCTTGGCGATGCTGGCTTGCCTCCAGCCAGGCCCAAGTGACCTCAATTATTTACCACAAGTCATCAGAGTTAAATCAAATCCATCTGCAGTTTGGGTGGCTGGGGCTCTATCCAGGAAAGCTGCCCGCGCTGAGAGGCAATGGACAAAGCCTGCTGACATCTATCCAGATAATATCTGAGCTCCCGGCAAGAAGGAAATGCCACCACCATCTGCCTCTGTTTGTGATGACCTGGGAATAAATAAAAATTAACCTTGGTCCTTGAATGAATCATGGAGCTTATCAACACTTCCTCTGTGTCTCTAATGACTATTGTGAAACAAGTTAACAATGAATTTTGGAGGGACAGGGCAGGAGGGTCATTGTTCTAAATGGCTCTTTATCAGGCTTGGCTCTTCCCCACCTACTTTTCTCGCATCACGTGCCACCACCAAGGCCCTTTGTACACTGCGTTGAAAATAGTGAAAAATAGAGACAAAGGGTTGTGAACCCTGCAAGGGCTCAACACATCACTGGGGGGAGAAAGGAGAAAATGGAGGAAGAGAAGGAGGGAGGGAGAGAGGGAGAGCTGGAGACAGGTAGGAAATGAAAATCATGGTGTCCAGATAATTGGTGGGGACCGATGGTTAGTGGGGAGCTCCAGGGGGCTGCATCTGGCCTCCACCCAGGTGTCAGTCAATAGGCCAGTTTCTGTACTCACACAGAACGTACGTTCCCTTCTTCAATCCTCACAGCAACCTCATGATGGATGAATCTCTGTTTTACAGGTGAGGCTATAATCTCAAAAACCATAAACACAACTTGCCCGGGACACTCAGCAAGCGAACGGAACAACCAGGACGTGAACCCAAAAGTGGCTGATTCCAAAAGCCAAGCTCTTTCCACTCTTCTGCATTGATTCTCTGTGGCAACGCCACTGGGCACTGGGGGAGAGCCATTATTAGCCATTAACTTTATTTTGAACTAACAAGCTAGTCACTTAGCAAGGCCCTGAAGAAATGGAACAAGGTAGCAGCACGTTCTGATTGGCTTAGGAGATGGGGGAGGGGGAGGTGTCGGGGAGGGCTCTGGAAGAGCAGAGGGGAAATAGCTCCAGATTATGGGATGCTAATTTAAACTTTATTGGTTCTGGCGTTTGCTGGACCTCTGAGCACATGCAGGCTTTCCTCAGAAAACACACTGCCGCAGGTGCCTTAGCATCACATTTAGGATGTGCTATCAAGGGTAGAATGGGCCAGAGTCCTCACTGCTGAGAGAGTGCACGTGTAGGAAAAGATTCAGGGTATATTTTTCATGAACTAGTTTGAGCTGGAGCTAGGCCAATTTAGCCATATTTAAAAAAAAAAATCTGCATGCCATGTAGAAAAAGCAAAGAAGGAAAAAGATGTTTTGATCAAATGGTTCATGCGATGTGCCTCTCGAAGACCTAGTCAGAGTTGCTAGGTGATCTCCATGGTCAAAATCAGGAGGAATGGGTATACCTGGGGTGCTGTGTGCAAACTCGACACTAATTTTCTCTTTCAAATGATAATTCTAAATAAATATGTGTGAATGCTAGTCCCAGAAATCTGAATCAGCTGCAGAGAATTGTTGGCTATAATATAATTGGAAGCTTGGTGAGCTGAACCAGCTCTTTCTGAAACTTCTTTTGTTTTGTTTCACTAACATTGTTTTCAACAAAGAGGGAGACATCCCTTACATACTGACATATGGTACCTTCTATTTATAACAAGATTAACAATTCATTCACACCTTGATTGAATCCTGCTTTATTGAGATGTCACAACAGATTCTCACAGTCTGCAAAGGGAAAGACTTACAAATGATAATATTATGACAGGCAAGACACCTAAAAGTAAATGAATCATAATTGATGACAATTAGAAGGAGTTCAGCACAAACACAGAATCATAGCAGTGATGGCAAGCAGGATTCATCGCTTGCAAGGGGAGGATTACCATGGAGAAATTCTGCTGAATTTTTATTGAGAACTTCAAATCCATTCATACCTGTTCATTCATAGCTTATTTTCTTTAAATATGTATGAAAGGCCTTCATGGTTTTAGCGCTTTGGAATGAATATGTTTATTTTCTTACCCCGGCTTCATATGAGCCCTTCATTTTAGAAGGAAAGACCCGATGGGTCCTTCTAGATGACCTGGCCAGGAGCACAGTCATCCTCTTTGACACCTGCCTCTCTTTTTCACACCACATCAACCAGCAAGACTTTTCAATCTTACTTCCACGAGATGTACTGACTCCATTTCTCACCACCCGTACCATTCTCACTTCAGACTGAGCCAATATCATTTCACCTGAGACCTAGTGCTTCCTCCCCAGCCCCATGCCCCCAGTTGATTACCCAAAGAATTTTTTTAAAGCGCTTGAGATTCCTCTTTGGCTCACAATTGCTCTTAGCAAAAGGGCTCGATTTCAAGGTCCCACAGTCCCAAGAGGCAGCGTTGTGTAGTGATGAGAGCTGACTCCAACCAAATCCTGGTTCTACCAGATGGATCACCTTAGGGAGGTCATTTAGCTTCTCTGACCATCAGATTCATCATCTACAAAAGGAAGAGCATGATACTATCTACCATGTGAACACTACTCATCAGTTACTTATCAGTTACTTGTTTGGTTTCTTATCCCTTGCTAAGTCTGAAGTGTTCTCACGGCCTCCCTTAGCGCCTGGCAACCCCTCTCCTTGCAGACCCTCTGCTGGAAGGGGCTGCTTCTCAGTCCCTCCACCCCACACCCTGGGGCCTACACATGGGGACTGAATAACCTACCAGCTCAGGTTACTCCACTCTTTCCTCTAACTGGAAATCCCCATCAACCACTCCTGCCCTTCTACGCATGTTGCTGGGTAACTCCAGGTCATTTGTTTGGTCTCTGTTTTACTGTCACCTTCTCAGGGAAGGCTTCTTTGCTGTTCCACCCCCCTTCCCAACAGCCAGGGCAGGATCGCTTTATAAAACATTCTCCTTACACTCTGTACTTCCTTCTGTAGCTCTCACCACAGCTGAAAAATTGTGTTCTATTTTTCTGGTGAATGCTTTTCCTTCCCTCAATACTGAAAGCTCTGCAGAAGATGGGGATTGAGACTAAGGTATTTATTACTGTGCCGCCTGGACCTTAATTTGTTGGATGAACGAATCTAGTTCACGCTGGCTCCCTCATTAACAGATAATGTTGGTTGACTTTCTGTGGTAGGCAGAACTATAACTGAACCCACGTCTGTCTGCCCAATACTCAGTAAAGCCAATCATTGAAACATCAGGTTTGCAGCAAGGCAAGAGTTTATTTTAGAAGCAGCCAAACAAGGAGGCAGGAGAGCAAGCTTCAAATCTGTCTCCCCAAAGGGCCAGAGATGAAGTTGTTTATAATCATAAGGATTGAGATCATGTACACCTTGATGAAGAAGGCTGGGGAATTTATGACTATTCATGAGGAAAGGCTAGGCCTGCACATTGAGTAAATGTATATGTAATATACATCCCATGTTCATTTCAGGTGGAGACTTAACATCAGAATGAAGCAAAATTTAGCCCCTGATGTCTGAAGGTTATCTTAGGACAAGAAGAAGGGGCTATGGACAAGCTCTGAGAGCCGATGTCAATTTTACAGGGTCTTGGGCTTGTTATGTGGGGTAAGGAATGAGGGATCTCGCTTGTTCATAGGATGGAATCATCTCAGTTGATCTGGAGTCCCGGCTTCTGCAGAGACAGCTAGATTTGTTAGTGGGGTCAGAAAAGACACAACAGCTGATAAGGGAGAAACAGTTCACTGGAAAATAAGCTTTAAACTTTCTGCTGGTTTTAACCTCATTAACCCTACCGGGCACAATTTCAGAATAATGTCTCCCAAAGATGCCTACATCCAAATCCCTGGAACTTGTGAATATGTTCATCTACAAGACAATGTGCTGTGATGTGATGTGAGGAAGTTAAGCGTCTCAAGATGGAGAGCCGCCTGGGTGCCTCAGTCGATTAAGTGTCTGACTTCGGCTCATATTATGATCTCAGGGTCCTGAGATCCAGCCTTGAATAGGGCTTCCTACTCAGCAGGGAGTCTGCTTCTCCCTCTCTCCCTGACCCTCCCCAACAACTCATGCATCTCACTCTCTCAAACAAATAAATAAAATCTTAAAAAAAAAAAAGAGTCTCGAGACGGAGCGATAAGCCTGGAGTATGCACATGGGTCCAATACAATCACAGGTCCTTATAAATGGAAGTCAGGAGAGTCAATATCAGAGTGGCACAGCGTGAGAAAGACCACTGGCCACCACTGGCATTGCAGATGCAGGAAGGGGCCACGAGCCAAGGAATGTGGGTGGCCACCAGAAGCTGGAAAGAGCAAGGAAGTAGGTTCTCCGCTAGACCCTCCAGAAGGAACCAGCCTTGCCAACACCTTGATTTTGGCTCTGTGAGACCCACTTCTGACTTCTGACCTCCAGAACTGCAAGAAAATTAGTTTGTTTTGTTTTAAACCACCGAGTCTGTAATTTGTTACAGCAGCAATGGGAAACTAATACACTTACCCAAGGTCCAAATAGCAGTGGCAGAGCCAAGGCCAGAATCTGAGCATCCAGATCTCCCAGCCCCCTGTTCTTTCCACGACTCTCCACTGCCTCTGCCTCCCAAAGCTTAGTTGGTTTTCCAATTTGCTTTCGTCTTGTTTTCTGGAGGAAGAAATCATTAGAGATGCAGCTGCTTGCATGCAAGAGCCCGTGCACGAGGCCAGTGCCACAGATGTGAGTGTGCGAGGGAAGGTGTGCAGAATTGGAGCACTCTGAGCAGCCTCCTAATAGAATCCCAGGGGAGGGCCGGAGGTCCCAGGCCAGCCCCGCTCGTCCACCCGCTCCTCCTGTCTATGGCGCACAAAGCCTGACAAGGTCTTGCTCATGTTCCAAAGTGCTCCTTCTTTTCAGAGCTGTTTGTTATTGTCTCTGCCATCACAAGTTTAAAAAAGGAAAGTTAATTAAATATGGAACAAGACTGAGCAACATCTTTTAAACCATCATGTCATTAGAACTGGAATCCTTGGAGAGCTGCCTAAAAGGGGTTTGAGAACAATGACTGTTCAATCAGATATTTATGGGCACAGTTATGTAAACACACTCTTTATTGTCTATGTATATTTAATATAATTATCAGTTTTGTAGTTGGACTCTCCAGAGACCCAACAAATCACAGTGTTGCTTTGAAAATGTCAGCAGAAAAGACAATTATGTTGCTAGCAAATATTCATAAATTATATTAAAAAGTCCTGTGGAAATGTCCCCTATGTTGCAGAATCCTTCACAGTAACTGAACAATCCTCTTATTTCTTTGATTTAAGGATGGTATTTGAAGCAAGAAGGTTCTTTGGGAAACTTTAAGGTATGAGCCTGGCAAAGGAGGAGGCTGGCCTCGGAAAATAAGAGCATGTCTATTCCAGAAAACCAAGACAGTGCACTCATCATGTACCTTGCCGGCTTTCTGTGACCTGTGCATATGTGCGCACATCCACACAGGTACGTATGGACCCCTGCTCACCTCACCGGTGTGCAAACTCTCTTTCTGATAATCCCCCATTCAAGCGAGAAGATACATTCAATCTGTTCGCTCTTTCAACATCTACCTAGAACCGTGTAAGTCTTTCCTATGGCATCTTTCTTTAGCAACTATTTATAGTATTCCCCATTTTTCCTCCCTTATCATTTTTTTCTCATTATGCACATGCAGAAATAAGTGGAGAATTGGGGAACTGCTCAGTAAATTAAAATGCACCAGGCTCTTGCTAAACCAATATGAGTAGTGCAGGTTGATAAACACCTAGTAAGCAGCCACAAATCACTTCTATTGCAAGATATACAATCTGCAAATCAACATCTTAATTAGCAGTTAATGACATTTGGAAGGAAAGGTTAATGTTAAGCGCACAAAAGCAGTGTGGTTAGAAAAAATTAGATTTTCCTGCCTTCTTATAAAAAAAAATTAAAAAAGGAAAGAAAAGCATATCCCATGATTATAGCAGGTGTTATAAATATACGTGTATTGGCAATTTGAAGCATCTTAATTATATGGGGCCTGTATTGATATGCTACCTTTCATGGATGGAGTTCAAAGCACTCTGCCTGTATCTCATTTATCCTCAAAATACCCCTCTGAGGGTGAGTATCTACAGGCAAAATGAAGTGAAGAGTTAAGACAATTATCTACATAATTCAAACCCAAACCCCTGTTAAGGAAGAATAAGTGGAGTTTCTGAAGAGATTGAATTTTTCTGATTGGCTTTCTTGGCAGATGAAATTCCCTGGAAACGAAGTCTATCTTGCATTGCCCTGCCCCGAAGCCGGAGGCCTGTATACAGGACCCACTGGGACAGTCACCTCAGTTTACTTATTTTTAAAAAAAGATTTTATTTATTTATTCGTGAGAGAGGCAGAGACACAGGCAGAGAGAGAGGCAGGCTCCCCACAGGGAGCCCGATGTGGGACTTGATCCTGGGGCCAGGATCACGCCCTGAGCCACCAGGCGTCCCAGTCTCCTCAGTTCAAAAGGCTGAGACGTGTTGCACAATCAGCGCCATCCCTCCCTAGTCAGGGCGCTGGGTTCCCATCACCCCCTCTCTGAGGCCCAGGGCCAGCTTCCAGATTGCATCCTACCTGCGGCCCATGTTCCTCTCCTTACCCATCTTACGTCCTCCCTGCTTCTGCTCCTGCCCTTAGCACCTAGCCACCCCTTCCCTTCCCTCACAGCTTCTCCTTAGGTCCAGCCCCTCCTCGAACCTTCTTTCCAGGAAGAGTGAAAGAACACCACCTTTTTTATTTTTTTCAGTACATCAGGTTGGTTTGCTGATCATTTTTACCATAACTTGTTAGACATTATCTGGGTAATTTCGGTTACCATATGCGGCACAAGCAGCTGCTTGCTTTCCCCTTCTCAAAGCATCCCATTGATTTCAGGGTGCGGCTCAGGGTGCATCAGGCATCAGGTCAGCATCACCAATGGAGGAATTGCCCCTCTGCAGGGCACCTCATTCTCTGAAGGTGACCACTGCCCCCCCCCCTTGGCCAATCTGTCCTCAAGGGTGAACACACCCTTTCCCTTAGTGTCCCATCCTAGCTTTTGCCATCATCTCTCACCAGCTATGAGCAGGGAATGAGATGTTCCTGTTGCTTTGGGGGCAGGGATGGGGACTGGGGCCATTATGTAGGCCGTGTCCCTGTGTCCATCTTGTGGGATCACTAACAGTCCGCCCCACATTGCAGCCACCGGCCTGCCGTGGGTGGGCCTTGCGGTCCCCAGGCCTCTCCCTGGTGACTCTCAGCCTGCGGGGCAAGGGGCATGTTTTTCTCTGAGACCCTCTTGATCCCCATCTCCTGAGCCCTCCCTTCTTGTCCTGGGACACATCTTCTCCCAGAGTGGTTCCCAGTGGACTATTTCTTTTAGGGGAAATCCAACGGTGCACTATGGGGGCAGGACACCAACCTCTAAAGATAAGACCCAACTGTCACTCGTAAGGACGTTTCCCAAGCTCAGCTCAGCTCGGGTCCCTTTCAGGCCCTGACCCAGAGGAGTGCAAGTCCCAGGCCCGCATGCTCTCCGCCTTTCCTCTCCTTCTGCACTGTGGCCCCAAACAGACTTCTTCAAAGAACGAAAGGAGACCCCAAAGAAAACACAACATATGCAAATGAGTGGTTTGCAATTCATAATTGAGAAAGAGACAGTTTTTTAATACAAATTGCATCTAAGTCATTCCTGACTTTGTTCGCAAGGCCCACCAGAACATGGGGCACACCGGTCCCCCCACTTCCCACCTGTTGACGGTGGGTTCTCTTCACTGTCACGATGGGCAACAGATGGAAAAGAGAAGCTACCTGCCTGATAAGGTAGTTCAAGTGCACACATGAACTTCATGAATACGTTAGTTTTTACAAGTTGCCATCATAGCAATAATAACAATACCTTGGATTTCTACGGCATCTTCCTCCTAAACATCTGGTTTCATATTATTAACATGGTGACTCCCATAACCCAGCTGCCACAAGTTACTATTGCCCACATTTCAGAGGAGCATGTTTTAAGTGAATTATCCAGGGCCATATAAGACATCAGTGGAAGCGATTTTGAAGAAATGATTCCAGAATAGCACTTGATCTACTTCCCCATTCCCTGCTGGGATTCAGCTAGGTCCGATTTAGTCATCAATATATTGCATTTTAATTATTTATTATATGCCTTTCTACTCACCAGACTGGGGGCTATGTTTAATTTATCTGCATCCCAAGGGCCCAGAAAAGACTGGGCAAACAAATGCTCAATGAGATGTTTGTTGAATGAATGTTGAATGTTAATGTGCTTGCTCTTAAGTTCAATGGGACCAGATCTCGGGCCATGTGCATTTTCTTTTCATTAAAGGAATACTCCTGGGTTTGCACTGTACTTCTTGTTCTATTCACTGGCATTCCACCTGCAGTTCCTCCGTGTCATCTTTGCTGAGAAAGGCTGTGAGGACATCTTAAGACAGAAGTCAACAACCCATTTGGATATGAGTGCTAATAGAATGGTTGATACCCTTGGCACCATTTGCAGGCTCTAGGCATAGATGAGGGAGGTGGGAGGGAGGAGAAAGTCAAGGAACCAGACAGAGGAAAGACAGAGACTGGAGCAGCCGCATCTGCTCCGCCAAGGCAGCATGCCACCATAATTACCTCTGATGCTTCATGGTCACACCTATCCCATGGGTGCTCACCCTGGTCTTAAAAGATGAACGTCTCCCAGCTGGCCTCCCTGCAGTTAAAGACTCTCACAGGTGAATAATCGTTGGTTTTAATTAGTACTTGGATCTTTCTAGAGCTTCTTTAGAGGTTCATCAGGATCAGTGCATTTTGGGAAGATGGATTGGCTACTGGGATTGGCCATTTGGTTATTTTTTATGCAAGCCATTCTTTTTTTTTAGCTAAAATCTGAACTACTGCTATGCTCCTTTAGACTCTCTACCTTTTATAAGTAATATATTTTAAAACCTAAAAATGTGAAGAAACTGCCTTGGGTACAGATGTAAGAGTGTGAAAAGAGAATCAAGGTGAAGTTAGATGCCTTCTCCCAAAGGTATCCCCTCCATATGTGTCATAGCACCCTGTGCTTTCTCTTGTTAACACACCATATGCACTGACTGTTGCTCACCACCTCCCCAGCCTGAGCCTCAGCTCCTGGGTCAGGGGGAGCTTTCCCACTTAGGGAGTCTTTGGTGCCTAGCACCATGCTTGGCACTAGATAGCAGATTGCCAGTGGTGGTGGAGCCAACAAATCAATGGATAATTACATGCAACAGCCCAAGTTCAGTAGCGCATTTCAAATATCTCAGAGACAGTAAATGCAAAGTGCCTACCATCCAGTAGCTTCTCCACTAGCACAAAACATCTCGGTTTTCAGAATTTAGAGGAAATAAGAGTGCGTACTCTGTACCAGGCACTTCTTGGTTAGTGTTTCATCCTCACAACAACCATACGATGTAAGAATTCTTACCATCATGTACCAACAAGGAAACTGAAGCACAGTCTCATCAAAGTTTTGTGATGGTGGGGTTTGAAACTAAATCTGCTCCCAGCTTTGCTTTTCCCCTTCCGTGAAGCTATTTTCTTGAGAAAACTAGCAGCTGCCTCCTCCTCCTCTTCTCCCTCTCCCCCCCCCCTTCTTCTCCTCCTTTTTAAAATTTTGGGTTACTGGACATGCTGCCTTTTATGGAGGAAGCACATGTCTCCTAGGGAGATCTTTACATCATAGACAAACAAATATAGAATAGTCACACTCGTCATGTGAAGGGCTGATAGCCTAGCCATATAGATATTTTTATCTTATGCTCTAAATAAATACAGTACTGATGGAAATAAGACAAGGAAAGAAGAAAATTCACTGCTCCAGGAAATATGTAATCCCCAGGCAAAAAGCAACAATTCAGGGTGACTGTCTAGGGGTCGATCATTCTGAGAATCAGTACATTTCTCAGAGTTTCTGGAGAAGAGAAAGAAAAGTGTTATATTACCTAATTCCTTTCTACAGTTTTGACTGGACAGATTTCCTTACTTCCTGCCTGAAATGGTTATGAGGTGTTGCCGTGAGGAATGAGAGGTCCGTGATGTCTCCCATGTAAGGACAGGGTCACAGGAGGGAGAAGTGAGGGGCTTTGCTCTGTGAGCTCGTAGCATATGTCACTGTTAAAGCACTCACGGATGAAAGGCTACTGTGTGTATAAGGTCCTATCATTATTTCAGTAACCAAGCGCATATCATTACATGCACAAGTTGCCTCAAAGGCCCGAGAAACTGGGATTTGTGGTGAAAGGTGGATTGCCAGAGCTTTGAAAGCCGGTAAGGGTCTAGGGGATAGTCTAAGGGAGATCCCAGAAGACCTTGAGAGTGGTGGCAGGTGCAGAAGTGTGAGGGTGTGCATGCATGTAAACATTATGTCCATGTCTGTGCGTGCATATGCACATGTGCGTGCGTATGTATGTATATGCATGTGTATATGTGTGCATGTGTATGTGTGTGCATGTGTATGTGTGTGTGTGTGTGTGTGTGTGTTCCTAAGACTAAATGCCATACGGCATGAGCCAAAAATGTAAAGGAAAGTTAAAGTGGAGGGCAGCATAACTACCTCTGGAAAGGCTGGCGTCCCAGGGCATTTAGGAGAGATGTAGTGATCCAGGGAAGGGATTCTGAGATGGGCCTTTGGGACTTAAATCTTCATTAGAAAAGTCAGTAAATTGGTTGGGCTCTTTCAAGGGGAACAAAATAAATGCTTCACCAGGAATCCCCCATACAAAGCTAACGATAAGGCTACTTTTGACCTGAATTATTCAGATAATGTTCTTCAAGATCTCTCTTCTATCCTAAGAAGGGAAGAACCAGCAAGAAATATTTGTGTTTATGTTGTGGTTTCGACCAAGAAATGAGGTCACCGATGAAAGTCTTACTTAAATATGAACGATGTTGATAAACTTTGGTTCTACTAAAGCCACCCGTCCCACTGTAATTATATCCTCAAAGTAACCAAGTAGAAAGCTCTTTTGAAGCAAATGGAGAAAGAGAAGTAGGAATAGCTTGGGATTACTGTATTGCCCTCTGCTTGTGCCTTCCCTCGTGGGATGTCCAGTCTTCCTTCAAGGGGCCCACGCGTGAGTGAGGGGAGCCCAATCTCTTGGTCTCATGTTCTGTGTTAACAGATATGGTGCCCGTTGGTGATCTTCATGAATCTGATCATTCTTGTATCTAATTTTCAGGGATCTTATGTTTCTTGTGTCATGTCTTTGATCTGAAAAGGTTACTTTCTGGAGTTTTATTTCCTTTCTATCCAAGAAGAAACAAACTCCATCTCACGTGATGTTTCAATTGATCATTTTCAGGGCCATTCATCATTAAAAGTGCACCTTGGGTGGTGCTATCCTTCGTCACTGCAAACCCTCCCCCACACAAATGTGCTCTTCCCAGAAAAAAGTCTGACACCAGAAGGCAGGAAAGGAACATAAGATGGGAAGATGGGGGGCCTTTCAGAGGAAGACAACTGAGCTCAGTGGGATGCCCCTGACTGCATGTTCATGTTACTTTTGCTTCGGCCCTGTTCTGTGACTACCTAGTTTTAGAAATCTACAACTGGTCACTCACTTGTCTGAGCTTCAGGCAAAGTTGGATTCAATGACCTCTAGTACTCCTTGTCACTCCATAATTCTCTACATCACAGAATTTTGTAAGCACAGCTGGGAAGTGCACACCCAGTCTTATCTTGCCCTAATGTGACTGACTGAGACATTTCAGGTAGATAATAAAAAAGGGCAAGGCAAGTAGAATTAATTTGCACAAACTTTTCAGGTGTGTTTAGCTTTTTAGCAGTGTACCTTCCCAAGGAAAAGGCCTTGGTAATCACCCAGACTTCCTTCTCCCCAGAGAAGCCCAGCCTTGAACATTTTAGATCAATAGGCTTGTTGGTTATTCATGAGCTAACATTGTTATTCTCCAGATTCTCTTTATCTCTTACCAAAGAGATAAGAAAACTTCGTTTTGCTCAAGGGTCAGACCCTAAGCTGCAAATCCATTTTAGGAATACTGAGATATGGAGCAAGGAATGGCAAAGTTCTATGTGGTGTGCTTTTCCACCTGGCAGGAAAGGGGCTGGCTGTGTGGAGAGGGAAGATGCATTCAGACCATGATTGAATACAATGTCTTCCATGGCCAGAGGAAGGAGAGGTGGTAGTACATGTGGCAGCTCTGTGCCAGCTCCTGCCCTGGGACAAATAAGGAGGAAGTCTTTAGTTCCCAGTAAATATCAGTATCAGATTTTTCAAACTAAGGAAGGAGGCAAAAATGTGGAAGGAAAAGAAATGCTTCAGAAGGGAGCATCCAAAGTAGAGAGAAATCAAAGGACATTTGTGGTACGTGGTGACAGAGGGCAGAGGTCTGGGAAGCAGGCTGGTAATACAACTTGGAGCAAGATTCCCAATCTTGCCCAATATTTGAAATAAGGTCCTTAACAAACCACAGTGGAAAGCTGAAAATAAGGACTTAATTTAGGAAGATAAAAAAGCCTTGTTCACCTGGGACCAGAGAATTTAAGGTCTGTTGAAAGGACCGTCAATCTAAAGGGAAATGTCCTTCCACTGGAGGCACCAAAAGTAGGGGTTCCGGTGGAATTATAGGGGATCAACAGACATGGGGTCATCTTAGCAGTGGTACTGCCATTGATGGGGGTGGAGCCTATGGTGGTGGTAATCGTCAAAGCCAGGTGCCAGGCAATGACTCTGAGGGTTCCCAGTCTGACAAATGTACTCCCATCCAGGAAAGAGTTGAACAAGCCATTAGAAGAGGTCTGGTTAAGCTAGGAGGTAGAATGAAGGTGAGATCTAGAGCTGTTACCTGTTGGGCATTCCTTGAGGCTTCGAGTGACCCCCAAGCCACTGTGGAGGCTGGAGAAACCAGAACTTCAGAGCCAGCCAAGTCTCTAGTATTGACATTCCACCCTTCTCCATTTGTTCAAGCTTCTATGTTCATGTAGCTTTCTTCTCTACCGGGAAAGAATCTATTTCACTCACAAAGCCTACCAGCATCTTGTATTCTCTCACAAAAATTTCTATGGGGCAGATCACCTGCTTTCTTGTTCCAAAAATATGGCACTAGCTTTTATTTCCTGTTTTTCAAACAGATGTCTCTTCTGTGGAGTCAGCTATTGTGAAAAACTCTATTTTCCTTTTTTTAGTTGGAGAAAATAGGAAATCAAGGACAATTTCTATGGGTAGGAACTGTTGCCATCTACCCTTCCTTAATGTCCGCCCCTAGTGGTGGCTACTTCTAGACCGACACAAGATATCTTATGTTTATCTAACAGAGAAAGTGTTGGGTCTCAAGCAGGTCCTTTGGACCTTGCCGCTGATAATGGGGACACTAAGCCCAAAGGAGTAGCACCAAGACTGAATCCAGCTGCCTTCATTCTGAAAAGGTATTCTCATTTTCTAAACTCCTGACAGATGACCTTGTCCGAGGAACAATGTACAGTACAAATTTTCATTTTGGAGACAGCCCATTTTGTAAAACCAAAAGAGTATCATTTGTGGGGTTTAAAGTCATCCTTAGTATGATTCAAGTGTGATTTCATTTAGAAAGTATTGAGCGATTGCTATGTGCCAGGCATCTCACAAAGCCCTGGAGAACACGAGATAAAAGACACAGTTCTCAGGAAGTTTCAGTTAATATATTTGTATGTATTTGTTAATTCACTTAGCGGGGCTCTGCACTAGCTAATGGAGGCACCACTGATGGAAGGCAATGAATGCTCTATGGTCTTTTCCCTGCAATCATTACAGACAATTCACTGCAACAGACCGCTCTGATCTGGTGGGGAGATGAGGAGAAATGACGTGAACTCCGACAGCATATACATGAAGGAGAACCTTCGAGATTACCAGGGGAGACTGCTCTGAGGTGATGAGCTTGCAAGATGTTGAGGATGCTGGTCCTTAAGAGATCTGCATTGAGAGGAGGACCCTGGTGTGTGTCTGGCCAAGTACCTTGGTTTCCCGAAGAGTCATTTTCTCTCATTTCGGCTGGTCCTTTTCATTCAATTTGTCTTTCTTTCCCTTTCCTGTCTGATTTCTCCTTGCATCCAGTGAAGACATAGCAAGTGTCATGTAGAGGTGATTTCTGCCCAGCCAGCCCACGGCTTGCAGGTGTCTGGATGATTGAGTTTGGCGAAGGGTTGTTGGCGATTCTGTGATTATCTCTTACCCTGCTGCCTTTTGCTTTCCCCAGGCGTACCTCTACTGTGTAGGAAGTAAAGGCACAGAATTTGGAACTATATCTAATTTCTAAGGAAAGAGCTTATGGAGGATGCTCCTCACGACAGCTGATGAGTTTTTGTGGCACCACTTCAGAAAGCTCGGGTAGTTCGGAGGGTATATAGGAGATTTCAATCAATCTAGGTTTTATTCCAGTTTTGGCTCTAAGACAGTGATCCCATTGGTCTGTTGTGTCTAATGACCAGAGTTTTACTTCTGTTGTTACTGCTTTTGGACATTTCTTGGATGTTTGATACTGTTATCGGAGTGTTTTTATTGTAGCTGACAAATACTTGTATTGGTCTATCTGGGAAAGTACTTCCCTGTTTGAATTTATTTTTCTCAGCATACAGGGTTTATTGTTTTTGAATCTCATGCCTCTGCTGTGACCTAAATTGTTTCTTGAAGCACAAGGAATTGGGACAGGAACTCATTTTACTTAGTACTTAGGTACTTTTTTTGGACGGCATTGTTTTCCAGAGGCAGTTTCAATATGCTATATTGGAGGTATTTAGATCATGGCCCAAATTTTCCTATAACGGGCATACAATCCATCTCCTGCTTTCTGGTTTTAACATGCCCTTGGATGAGTGAGTTTAAAAAGCATTTATGCTACAGTCTTACAAAAGAACACCTGGGACAAATCCCCTCATAGTTAATACAACACATGTCAGTGTGGGGCCAGGGGTTGATGTGGGCGAACCAGAGCAGTGATTGTGTTAAAACACTGACTCACTACTTTTATGATGGGGACAGCTGCCTTTGAGTTTCTGGTAGCTGACTACATTTTATTTTGTTTCAGTAAATCAAATTGTAACTAGAGGAATAAGGTAAAAATTTGACCGGTGTTATACAAGTGTATGCTGCTGTATGAATAACGTGTTATGAAAAAGTCTAAAACACTTCATATAGGGAAAAAAAGATTGAAAGGAGACAATCCAAAATATTGACAGTGAAGGGATAATGGATGATACATTCTCTACTCTACATTTTTTCTACACTACATCCTGCAATCTCTACATTTTCCCATTTTCAAAACCGTTTTTCATGTATGGATGTTGTGTTTTTAGGAGAATACATGAAAAGATATTTATTAATTTCTTCAGGTGGGCTCCATGCTAGGAACTGATGATAAAATGATGACAAAACAGAATTTTTGCTTCAGAATTTTTACAGATAAGCAATTCAATATAACTAAGTACTAGAACTAATGTGTGCAATGCTTATGGGAGTTCCAGAAATAAAAAGATTTAAGAGCTCTGCATATATTTGTTACATTTATCTCCAAGTGTTTCATGTTTGGGATGCTATAGTAAAATGGAATTGTAATTTTTATTTCATTTTCCGGTTATTCATTGCTAGTATATACAGATGCAATTGGTTTTGTTTAATGACCTTGAATCCTTCGACCTTGATAAATATACTTATTAGATCTAGGAACTTTTTATAAAGTCTTTAGAATTTTCTATATGTATGATCATAGAATCATCATATAAAGACATATTTCCTCCATTCCAATATGTGTATATATGAATGGCTAATGAGGACATGAAAAGACTCAAAATCACTACTTACCACAATGAGATGCCACTATACAATGTCTAGAATGGCTAAAATTATGAAAAAAATTGACAATAACAAATGCTGGTGAGGATATAGAATAACTGAAATTCTCATATGCTGTTGGTGGGAATAGAAAATGATACCATCACTTTTATACTTTTGCATTGCTTATTGCAATGTCTTGGAGCTCAAGTACAATGGCTACATTGAAGTGGTAAGGGTGGACATCCCTGCTTGCTTCTCATCTTAGTGGAAAGCATTCAGTTTTTTATTGTGTAGTATGATGATGATGTTATTTGTGGGGGGGTTTTAAATGGAATTTTCTTATCACTGTGATGAAGCTTTCTGCTTTTGCTTTTACTAGTTTGTCACTTTTCATTATGGATACGTTTTGGAATTGTTAAATGATTTCTGTGCATCTATTGAGAAAATCATATTTTTTGTTTTTATTATTTTCTTAATACATGAATTACATTGATAGATTATTGAATATTAAACAGGCTGGAAATCCCATTTGCTCAAAGTATTCTTTTTTTATATTTTGTTACATTTAATTTGGTACATTTTGTTAAGGGATTTTTGCATGTTTATTCTTGAAGAATATTGATTTGTAGTTTCTTTTTCTTGTAAAGATTTCCAGTCTTGTTTTAGTACCAGAGTAATATTGGCAAAAAAAGTTGGAAAGTATATTTTGAAAGAATTTATGTAAAATTTGTATTATTTCTTTCTGTAATATTTGGTAGAACTCACAACTGACCTGGTGAGACACTCATCTGGACCTGGAGTTTTCCTTGTGGGAAGGTTTTCATGATTAATTAAAACAAAGGTTTTTTTTTGTTTTTTGTTTTTGTTTTTGTTTTAAGACTTTAGGCTGTTCAGATTTTTGACTTCTTGTCTCTCTTCTAGAAATTTGTATCTTTATTTTTTTTTAAAGACTTTATTTCTTTATTCATGAGAGACAGAGAGAGGGAGAGGCAGAGATACAGGCAGAGGGAGAAGCAGACTCCCTGCAGGGACCGCCATGTGGGACTCCATCCCGGGACTCCAGAATCACGCCCTGGGCTGAAGGCGGCGCTAAACTGCTGAGCCCCCTGGGCTGCCCAGAAATTTGTGTCTTTACAGGAATCTATTCATTTCAGCTACATGGTTGTAATTATTGACATAAAATTCTTCATGCTATTTCCTTATTATCATTTTAAAGTTTGTAAGACCTGTAGTGTTATCTCCTCTTTCACTACTGATATTGGTAATTTGTGTTCTCTCATTTTTTAAATATTATTAATTTATTAAGTATTTCAATGAACTGGCTTTTTGTTTTGATAGTTTTTTCTGTTTATTGCTATTTCTTTGATTTTTTTTTCACTCTGATCTTCGTTATTTTCTCCTTCTACTTACTTCACATGTAATTTGCTCTTCCTTTTCTAACGTCCTAACTCGGAAGCTTCAGTGTTAGTTTCACACTTTTCTTCTTTCCTACTATAAACATTTAAAGCTATAAACTTTACGCAATACTTCTGCTGAATTATTGCAAATATTGGTACGTTGTGCTTCATTTTCACTTAGTGCGAAATATTTTAAAGCTTTCCTCATGATTTCCTAAAGATTTCCTCATGATTCTCATGTGGATTATTTAGAAGTGAATTACTGAATTTCAAAATTTTGGAGTTTTCTTGAAATTTTATTGTTGTCAAGTTATAATTCATTGTAGTCAGGAAAAGCACTCTGCAAGACTGCAATCTTTTGAAATAATTTAAGATTGGCTTTAATCCACATGTACTTTACCTTTGTGAATGTATGCAATATGAATTTAAAAGAATGGTATATTCTCCATTTGTAGGGTACAGTATTCTATTAATCATAATTGGGAAAAAGTGGTGGACAGCTTCATTTAGTTGTAGATCCTCAATGATTTTTTAAAAAATTTTGTCAAGCTAGTCTATCAATCACTGAGAAGTATATTAAAGTCTCTAACTGTGATTATGGATATGTCTGTTTCTCTGTCAATTTTTACCTCACCATATTGAGGCTCTGTTATTAGATTTTTAAATACATATAAATGTTCTATTTTCTCGATATTTTGCCATTATGAAGTTTCCCTCTTTATCTCTAAGAATATACCTTATTGAAGACAAAATATTTTGTCTGCTATGAATATAGCCTCTTTCATTTTCTTGTGCTTACTGCTACATGCTACATCTTTTTCAATCTGTTTACTGTTAACCTGTTTGTTCCTATAAAGAGTTTCTCTTATAGACAGCCTATAATCGATTTTTTGCTTTTGCATTCAACCTGACAGTCATATCTTTTGACGGAATATTTAATCATTTTAAATTTGGTGCAGGTATTGAAATTGTTGATTTTAGGTCTGCCATTTTGCTATTTATTTTGTCTCATCTCATAGGTTTATTTGTTTGTTCTTCCTTGCCCACCTTTTCTGTGTTAATCAAGTATTTTTTAATATTTTATTTTAATTCCTCTGGTGGCTGACTGTCTAGCTATCAAGTTAATCCTTACATTTTTTTAATAATGATTGTTCTAGAGGTTACAACATAAAGCTTTCATTTATCACAATTTATTCAGAGTTCATATTTGAGCTACTTCAACTAAAGCATAATGACCTTGCAATAGTATATTTTAATTTCCCTGCCCCTTCCACCATTTTCAGTGTTGTTTTTGTCATACAAATATGATAACAATCATGTTATCAGCTCAACAATATAGTTTCATTGGGGTGCCTGGGTAGCTCAGTCAGTTAAGCGTCTACCTTCGACAGAGGTCATGATCTTGGGGTTGTGGAATTAAGCCCCACATTGGGCTCCTTGCTCAGTGGAGAGCCTGCTTTCCCCTCTCCCTCTGGTACCCTTACCCCCACTTGTGTGCTTCCTCTCTCTCAAATAAAAAAATAAAATCTTTAAACAAACAAAAAAATCCAGTATAGTTTTATCAGTTTTGCTTAAGTTACTATGTGTCTTTCAATGAAATTAAGAGATGAGAAGAAAAAGTGTGTGTATGTGTGTGTGTGTGTGTGTATTTAGTTCTTATTATTTATCCACACATTTTCCATTTTTGGAGCTCATCATTTCTTCCCATAAATCTGAGTAGTCATCTGATGTCGTTTTCCTTCAGTTTCAAAATCTTCCTTTAGTATTTCCTTTCTTAAAAAAAAAGTTTTATTTATTTAAGCAGTCTTTATACCCAACATGGGGCTCAAATTCATGACCCTGAGGTCAAGAGTTGCATGCTCTTCTGACTGAGCCAGCCAGCCATCCTGCCTTTAGGATTTCTAATAGCATAATTCTGCTGGCAATAAATTATGTTAGTTTTGTTTGTCTGGCAATCCTTTAATTTCTTTTTCATTTATGAATGATAAATTCTTTGAATACATAATTCTTAGATACCAATTTTTGTTTTCTGTCTCTTCAGTGGTTGAAATATGCCACTCTAATTTTTTTTTTTTTTGGCTTCCATTATTTCGATGTGAAGTCAGCCATTAATCATGTCATTATTCTCCTACACATAACATGCCATCTTTCTCTGGCTGCTTTAAAGACTTGCTCTTTATTTTTACTTTCAGCTCTTTGACTTTGATGGTTTATCCTTCCTGGGGTTTGATGAATTTCCTAGAGTTGTAACTTAATGTTTTCCACAAAATTTAGGAAGTTTTTTTTTCTTTAAAAAATTGTCCAGCTCCTTTCTATTCTCCTATCATTTCAATTACACCTATTTTGTATCTCTTGATAGTGCCCCATAAATCTCTGGTGCTCTGTTCATTATTCGTCAACTCTTTTTCTTTATGTTCCTCAGATTGCATGATTCCTATTAATCTCTTTTTTAATTCATTGATTCCTTCTCCTGACACTGTACCCTGCCTTTAAATCCATCCAGTGAGTTTTTCATTTCAGTTATTGTGCTTTTGAGCTCTAGAATCTCCATTTTTTATAGCTGTCATTTCTCTGTTGAGATTTTCTAACTGTTCATTCATTTAGACTGTTTTTTTTATAAATACTTTGACTGTTTTATCAAAGTTACCTGGAAATCTAATGGGACCAACATCTGGGCCCAGTTAAATCAGTTTCTATTGACTTTTTTTGTTTTTATTTCGAGTATAGGTCACATTTTTCTGTTTCTTTGCATGTTTAGTAATTTTTGCTTGAAAAGTGGACATTGCAGAAAATGTAACAACTCTGAACTCTGTCATTATTATCCTGAGTATTTTTTGTTATTGTTGTTTTACCAAGCAGTTAATTTGCTTGGAATCAGACTGAAAATTCTATCTCCCTGATGGTGTGTAGTTCTTGATATCTCTATTCAGTTCCTATGGCTTCCGGCTGCTGAATATTTAGATTTACCCTTGGTACATTCAGAAAACTCACATGGTACAGCTCCATCTTTAAAGACTAAATTCCTTTCTGACCATGGCCTGTGTTTTTGATGTCTTTGTCAAGATAGACAAGATCCTGCCCCCATGGATGCATAATTTAGTGGTCAACCAGTGATTTGGGCAAAATGTATACTCCAGTTTTTGGGCTTCAATTCTTTTGCCATTCTCTTGCTCACAGATTTCCCTCTTAAATTCCTCCTGAACTCTGTTCTCTGGAATCTTGAGCCTGTGTGACTGACACTTTCTTTTGCCCAAGCCAGGGAAGTTGGAGAATGTCTTCAGATAAGGTAACTACAAATTCCCAATTCCTATCCCCTCCAGTAGCAGTTTTTTTAATAGTAAACTCTCCTCTGTCTTCTGTCTGCTTTTGGATGTTTTCCCATTCCTATAAATAATTTTTTGATTTTTTTTTTTTTTTTGGTACAAACTTTATCCTCTGTGAGAGGGCTCATGAAGCCACTCCACCATCATTACTAGAAATGCTTGTGTTGGGCAGCCCAGGTGGCTCAGCGGTTTAGCACCTCCTTCAGCCCAGGGCGTGATCCTGGAGACCTAGGATTGAGTCCCATGTCGGGTTCCCTGCGTAGAGCCTGCTTCTCCCTCTGCCTGTGTCTCTGCCTGCCTCTCTCTCTCTCTCTCTCTCTCTCTCTCTGTCTCTCATAAGTAAATAAAAAAATCTTTTAAAAAATTTCTTTAAAAAAAAACTGCTTGTGTTTATGTCTTTAGTCTTTCCCTTCTTTATGGTACATAAACCCCATGAAAGCAGGTAAATCTTCTGTTTATTGCTGTATATCCTAGACTTAACACAGAATAAAATAGTTAATAAACATTCATTATATGATTAAATAAAAATTGGCTACTACTGCAGTACAACTGGTCCCTCAGTTGTGCATTCACAAATATTTGCTGCTGCTTTTCATAGTCCTAATCACAGGGCCCATCTTTTGAGGAATTAATCCTCTAGTTTGTGTTTTTGTTTCCAAATGGCTTTCTGGTTACTTTCTGGAACAGCAAGTGAAGGGACCATGTTTAATAATTGGAGTTTTCTTGTATGACCAATAAGAAAACAAACTATAAGGAAATCAAACTATTTCAACTTTTAGAAAAAAATATATATATATATACCACCTGTGGGTATTTCCAGTGGCCCTGGAGATTCTCAGAGGCAAGGGGCTCTAGAATATGAGTGTATGTGGTTCAACAACCACAGGGCATTTTGCATCTCTCAAAGTTTGCTTTCTCTCAGCCACTGCATACTGTCATTCCTTGAGTAAGGAGTAAGCCTCCCCTCTACCCTCCACTTTAGACAAGGAGCTTGGCTAGCAACCAATACCATGAGATCTAGGTACCAACAAACTTAGGAATGAGAGGAATTTTACTTAGGTCAGGGACTCATTAAACAAACCAAAACCCAAACCAAAAATCTCCCTCTATACAAGATAGTTGGTATCTTTTCGATTGCAGCTGGGTTGTTCTGCTCCTCATCGATGGCTGTATTCCCATTTTGGACAAGAGACGATTATCTACCAAGTGTGTCATACCATTAGGGAGGCTGCAATTAGAAGCAGTATATCTATATTAAATATAAGTAATTATTATTACAGTTTCGTGGTTTTGGATGCGATTGCTATTTTGCTTTCTACTTTAAGGTATTCACATGAAGAGTTTTACATAGGTGTTACTGGCTGCATGTTGGGAATGTTATATATTTAAACAGTTTGCAGTTAATTAAGAGTATTGACTTGGAACTAAATCAGTGGTCTCACACAACATCTGTGCTCTCCTCCTATCTGTCTATGTATTTAGATGGCGTCTATCACTGTGGTATCTAAGTGCTCAGAAAATCTAATTAGGCTAATTTCAATTTCCTCTGTGAGGGAGAAGGATCTACTTCTCTTCATCACCCTCTCTGCCAGAGCCTTCTTGAAGGGAGTCATTACTATTCCTCGAAGAGAAAGGCAGTTGAAAAAAAGCCTCAAGCAAAAAAACAGCATTTCACACCTTACTTGAAAGTTGGGGTTTTGGCTTCTAGAAATGTCTTCAGCTTGTAAACAGCACCAAAAAGGCAAAAGGGCGGTCAGTGCTAAAGAGTCTGTGAGCATGATAAAAGGGGAACACTGGAAATTTCCTCGCAGGCTCTGTGTTAAAGAATTTGCTGGTAGATTATGCTTGATGTTGCCTCACTATATCCTAGGCCATCACCACCTGACAGATGCACAGTTTTCATCTATCAAAGACGCATAAAGGCAGTGTTCTCTTTCCAACAATGAACAAGCGTTATTCTCCCATCTGTGGGTTTCTGTTAACATTCCGACATCTTAATTTCTGTGTTGAGGAAAGCTGCCTGATTTCATTGGTTTTCAATGCCTTGCCTGCAGCTAGAGGTATGGATAAGGCAGCAGCAAAATCATTATGAGCTCCATTTTGTGGTTTTAACACACATGGGCTACTCTTCCGGAGTGAGTCCAAAGGAATAAATTTGTGCACAAGCAGAGAATTGCAGTCACAAAGCAGAGCTTGTTAGGGGGAAATGAGAAAGGATCAGAGATGACCAAACACGTTTGCCTGAGTGAGGTCGGCAGCTCTCGTGATGGAGTGTGAAGGAAGGAGAGGGAGGTAAAACCACATCACCATTTCGCCTCACTTCAGTCACAGATCAAAACCAACATGGCTAGTTGTTCCCGTGTTTTTAATGTCAAAGTTGTTTTTTCACTCTTTGCTTGGATTTGTGTAGTTGGGGTACCCAAGAAAGTGATGGGAATGCTTGGCTGTGAATGCTGAGATCAAGTTCATTGTAAAGAGGGAATTTTAGAGTTTACTCCTTTTGGTGAGGAGGAGTAAAAGGCAAGTGGTAGTGTGGAGTATTTGGTAGAGAGAGATCAACACCAAGATTAATAGGGCGGTAGCATTTGGCACTGTGACTCACCTCTGAGCTCCCCTAGGTATTTGGAGAGACATCTCAGAGATTCTGGGCACGTCGCTCGGAGCATGAGTGGGTATCCAGCATTAGAGAGATTTTATAACCCAAGGGTATGCCAGACTATGACAAAAAAAAAAAAAAATGACTGCTGACCAAAGCCAGTCCTTCACCCTAGCAATTTCAAAGACCTGGTCTTGGACCAATGGTGTCTTTCCAGAGCTAACATTCTGAAGAGAGTGCTTAATGTGGCCCACAGATATAAAAAAAGTGGACATTACCACGTGTAAATAACCATGAGGAAGAGGGGAACATAGCCCTTCCTTTATCCCTTTTATTAACGCTCAGCAACACTGTAATTACCTGAAAACATTTATTAAAAGCCCCTAAATAGATGAGCCCTTTCACTATCTTGCTCTTCAAATGAGCACAAAAACAGTTTGTAAGCTTAGGCCTTGGCCAGATTCTGCTGACCTTGCAGCTCTAGAAAACTCTGGCTAATTTAGAGATTTCTTTGGGAGGAAGTAAATGCTCCTTTGCGTTGCTTCTCTATCCGAAGTCCTTATATAAATACATTTGTTAGTATGCAGCTATTACCATGAGCTTCTTTCTGCCAGAGATTCATTGGATAATCTTCCTGTGTCTTTGACTTTTTATTCTGTAAACAGATTACACTCAGGCCCTCTGTTGTGTATGTGGGATGACCATAGGAACAATATTTAGTCTGGGCCATGCATCTTTGGGACTATTTAATTTTCATCTTTGTGCCATGCAATGCAACTACTACTTTACAAAATTAGGCTAAATAATGCTTTTGGAGTAATTCAGTGTGAATCCTTCAAGAATAAGAAAATGTAACAGATAGGTTTCTGAGGTCATATAGGATTGGGGGTAAGAAATGGGTTCAAGATTCAATGGGATATGAAGAGGCCAAAGCAAAACACTCTTTCTCAGCTGACTTCTAAACAACTTGAGAAATGAGATAAAAACTATTACAGATAGGAGGTCAAAATATAGAAAGGGGACCCCCTTTCTATTCTGGTATTGGAAAACCTTAGGCAAGAAAGCTTTGTAATACATACACCTACTTCAGAAGTAGACTAGCCTCCAGACATGGAAGCTTGCCTTATAAAACTTGGGGCAGGAAGAAGACAACATGTGTGCTTCCTATGAACTATTAGCCCTCAAGAGCAGGAAGAGAGGAAGAGTCTGATTTTTCAGAAACATGCTTAGTTTCTTCTTCCCAACTCATTCCCAGGTCATTGATTTTACCCTTCTCCCAGGGAAGGAGTGGAAGACAGGGTTGAAAAAGCCAGGAGTATTATGTTGCCCTCCCCATGGAAGGAAACCTCAAGAATGGGGAAGATGCATTCTCCCTAACAGATGGTCATGGAAGGTCACTGAGTATTTCAGGAAGACCTCTTAGGTGTACACCTTCTCCAGAGGAGGCAGTGATACTTAATTGTTAACCACTTTTGGCAGGTGGTCCTAGAAGCCTGCTAAGGGATTTTGCTAGGTTGGATTTGGTAAACTATCTGTCTACACTGAGATTTTAGAACAGCACCAGGAGAAGGCATTCAACCAACTCACCCCAGTATTATTCTTGAATTTTTATTTCTCGTGATATATTCAAAGTTCTTTTTCTTTTCTGACTTTTGGAGGATAGAACCATGTTTATTTGGGTGAGAGAAAGAAAAGCTTCATTCCATATTTTATCTCAGGGGCAATGATCCTCTTGGATGTTATACTTAGGTGTGTGGAACTTCAGGAATCAATCACTTGTTCATTTATTTATTCATCTGTTTAAGTCAATTATGCATACATTTTTAAAAATTCAGTGAGAATTCATTGAGCTTTTTCTGAGTACCAAGCACTATACTAGGCAGTAAGAAAATGGAGTCAACTCTGTTTATACTAAGGTGCTAAGGAAGAGATATAGGTAGTCCTAGGGGAAGATCCTAGGACATTATTTTGGTCAGCATCCTACCACATATTAATATGTTGATCTCTTTTAGATCCTAGTATGCATCAGAGTTTGCAGCAAGGAGACATAAATTTCTTGATTTGATTTCTCCATATAAAGTATGTTACTTTAGATGCATAATCCTTAGATATTTTCATTTATCCTACAAAAGATTTCTTCAAGAATTTTCATAGTAGTTTTATTTACAATGACCCTAAACTACCAGAGAAACAATTGTCTATCAGGAGGTTAATGGAATAGAGTAACACTCAGGAATAAATAGTAAAAGACAATACAGATGAACCTTAATCCATTATAACATTATGCTGAACAAAAGACGTCAGATAAAAAGAGCAGATACTATTTGATGCCATTTATGTGGTTACAGAATAGGCAAAGATAAGTTATAGTGATAGAAATCAGAATAGCATTTGCATCTACAGCCTAAGATAGACAGAGTAATACAAAGGAGCATGAGGAAGTTTTCGTAGGTGATAGAAATATGCTGTGTCTTAATTGGGGTGTTTTTACACAGCTGTGTGCAATCATCAAAATTCATAAAATGGTACATTTACTATATGTGCATTTTATGTATATAAATTATATCTTAAAAACATAAAGATAACTATGCAAAAGGTACAAATTGATTATAGAATAAAAGCACAAATATAATTTTAAAAATGAAATCTACCAAAAACATTTCAAATGTTTCCTATTATATGAACTACACTAATTTTTCACAACTTGTATAAGATATGATTTGGAATTCTAAATTCAGAATATTATCCTTCTCATGATCAAACTTGTGGAGAGAAAATTTTATTACAGAAATGGAATATGATGGGAAAAAATGTGCTACTTCTTAATATTTCCCTAAATAGCTAAAGAAAGCTAGGGACTGTTATAATTAGAGAGAACACATTGAGTTTTTACATATCTACATCCCTAGCTGACTTTGTGTCCATATAAATTTAAGTGATTGTAATTGCCTTTGTACTTGAGGTTGTGACTGCATGTGTGCGTGTGTACCAGGCAACACAGATAAATAAAAGAAGCAGCAAAGAGGGAAAGCATAATTAGCATAAGTTAAAGAACTAGATGAAGTTATTTTAAGAATGTCAAATTATAATCATTTATGAAAAGAAGATATATTATTAGTTATTTTCATATGTATTAATTGGCATTCAAGCCATCTGTATCATTTACTCATATATGTTTAATGGGGATCATAAATATCCCTCTGCCAGCTAGGAAAGAGCCATATATCAGAAGAGATGACAATCTTGGGGCTATCCTTCAATGACTTGATATTAAAGACTGAGCATTTCCTTGAGGTTATTAGAATTTTATTTTAAACTTCTTTTACAGTCAGTACAGTAGCATATAAAATACATTGTTTTAATGGATTTTTAAAGCCCCTACCAAAAAAAAAAAAATTGTAAGCATAGCAAATGCTGACCTATGGTGAAGTTTATTCCATAAACTATACTTAGTTTTTGAGCTTTTAATAACACATTTTTTTTCTAGAATAGTGGCCAAACTGTAATAGACTTGAAAATAAAAATGGAAAGAGTTATAAGCCTATTCAGCTCTCACATCACAGCTTTTTCTACAGTAGTTGTGTACACGTTTCTTGGAACTCGTAGAGGAGTTTCAGTTCCAATATTGATTGTCAGCCAACTTGCAGTCTGATAGCTGTGTCAATAGGTCACAGTGAATGGCTCTGCCTAAACAAAACTACCAAAAGCTCCTTTTAAATGAAATTGCATGTTAAAAGCAAAGCAGGGTATGATTTGGTTTGTTTCAGCTCAGCCTGGGAGTAGTAAGGAAGAGTTCTGTGCTGGGCCCAAGGCAACTTCTTATGTGTCCTGTCCTGTGTCCACTCACCCAGGCTCTGGGACTTCTTGGGGCCGCATGATCTCGGCCTAGAAATGTTGTGGTGCCAGGACCATCATGGGCTCACTGATTAGCTGATTAGACAGGGTCGATCATTATCATAGCCAGAAACACAGATGAGTATTTAAATAAAATGAAAACATAGATTTGATAACATTCTCACTATTGTCTGAAATGACCTGTCCAAGCAGATGCTATGGCTCTCTGATCTATGAGGTGGACATGATGGCGGATCCCCATTTTAAACAACGGGAAGAAACAGATTCCTTCTCCCACAGTTTCTAACATTCACTTTTGTCTCAAATGAGGAGTGTTCAGATTTGGTGAGAAGACTAGATAATGATCTCTCACTCCTGGTGTTGAACTCTGAGTTCGGTTAGTGGTTTGATGTGACTGGCTGAGCACTGGATTGCTTCTCAGCCCTGCCTGTATGTTGGAAGCACCTGGGGAGCTTTTAAAAAATTACTGATGTCCAAGCCCCTCCCCCAGAGAACTCATTTAATTTGTCCAGGGTGGAGCTTGGGCACCAGTAATTTTTTAAAAGCTCCCCAGGTGATCTTAATGTGTACCAGGGTTGAAAACTACTGGTTTACAGCAAAACAGTTTCAGCCATGTAGCAGTAGCAAAAAGGAGTCTGGAACTGAGTGTGGCAAAGAACAGGAAGTTTTGCACAGTTTCTATAACTCTGGCAAACACCCACAATGAGGTTTCTGGAGGTGCAAACATGAATTAGACAGGGGTCTGCCCTGGGGGGTACTTATGGCCCAAGACAGAGGAAGACTCACAAGCTCAAGATTATAGTAGACGGCAGTAAATGCCATCTAAGCAGGGGTGGGAAGGGATGCACTTTGTCCATAAGTGAGAGGGAATATTGGGTATTATTGCAACAAAGGCTAAAGAATTATTCTTACTTAACTGAATCTCACCTTAAATATTCTGGTTTATTAAGATCATTTGATCTGTATTCTGAAAAATAGGTACATACTTGTAGGCTGTATGTTTGTTTCCCCAAAACCCCAATGGGATGATATTAGGAGGTAGGACCTTTAGTTTAGATGGAGTAATGAGAATAGAGTTCCTATGATGGATGATGGAAGTGTCCTAAGCACCTTTGTAAGAAGAAGAAACTAGAGCTCATTCTCTCTGTTATGTGGGGATACAGTCATCTGCAAGCCAACAGGAGGGCCCTACCCAGAGCCAGACCATGATGGCACCCTGGTGTTGGACTTGCAGGCTCCAGAACTGTGAGAAATAAGTATCAGTTGGTTAAGCCACCCAGTCTATTGTATTTTGATATAGTAGCCTGGGTGAAGAAAAGTCTAAAATCACATTTGACAGATGAAGATGTGGAAATAGAGAGATGTTGAAGATCTGGCCTATAATCACAGTGTCAGAGGCAGCGATGGTACTAATCCCAACAGGTACTGGCTAGGGGCTTCATATTGCATCGCCTCATTCAGTTCTCAGTGCACAACCCTATAAAGCAGAGGTTATTATACCTTTTAAGATACACAAGCTGAGGCTCAGTCTCATTAAATGACTTGCCTAAGAGCAAGTCACTATCCATCAATGCTAAAGCAAAGTGTACTAGTTTCCTACTGCTGCTGTAAAAGAGTACACAAACTTCATGGCTTAAAACAACACAAATGCATTGTATTACAGTCAGGAAATTCAGAAGTCTAAAGTGGGTTGGCAGGGCTGGTTCCTCCTGGAGGCTCAGTGAAAATGAATTGCCTTGGCTTTTTCACGTTCTTGAGCTGCCCCCATTCCTTGGCTAGTGGTGCCGTCCTCCACCTTCAAAGCCAGCAGCACAGCATCTTCCAATCTCTCACCTTTCTCTGATTTCTGTTTTTGTCATCACATCTTTTCTGACATTCTACCCCTTTTTTTCACTTATAAGGACCCTTATCATTAGATAGAGGTCACTTGGATAATTCAAAAACAATCTCTCCATCTTGAGATTTTCACCTCAATCATATCTGTAAACTTCCTTTTACCATGTAAGGGTGATATACTCACAGGTTCTAGAGATTAGGATGTATTTGTCCTCGGGTGGGGAGTGGAGGGATGGGGACATGGGCATTCTTCTCCCTACCACACAAGGACAAACCCAAACCCAGGTCTAATTCCAAAGACCTTAATCCCTGGATGCTACTCCCTGCCCCCATTTTTCCAAATACACACGCTTAGACATACACCGGCCCCTACACACACACACATGGGTACAAATGAGATCTTTTGACTTCCCAGAAGGGAATCTTTCCCCTTTCCAATATCGTTTGATTCTTTCAGATGAAATTTCATGGCCTGAGTTGCTTGCTGGAGTTCTCCCAGTGTCCCTTTTCATCAAGAAGGAGGGTACATGGATGTTATGATGACTGAAAGTGGGAAGAAGCTGGACCTAACATAAAGTTTGTAACTACAATTAAAGCAAGATTTTGAGGTCCTTAAATGGGGATGGCTTGGTCCTTGGCCTTCAATAGAGCAAATAAATGTTTGTTCCTACCTATATTTATCAGGTGATACTTGGGCTCAAGTTTTTCATTAATGACCCAGAGGGTCTTTTCTTGCTGCATCCCCTCTATGAATGACATCTATGATCCTCTGCCTAAAGTCAAGGGTTTAAAATGAGAGGAGAGGCCAGAGACTAAATGTGCCCTCTGATGCAGTGGAACCTTCTCAGCCCCACTCCCTGAGCTTCGCTGAGTAGCCAGACCTCACTTAAATCAATGCAGAAGGAGCAATTTTGCCCTCTGCCAAAAAGGGAGTTACAGTATTTGTAAGAATGTTAAATACATTTTCCATGACTGCCAGTAATACGTCCTTGGACTTTCATAATGCAGACCTTGAAGGAGGAGATTTAGTTGAGAATACTTTAGACAATATTAAAAGTAACCTGAGTTTAATTTAGTACATGAGTAATACAATACTCAACAGCAGCCATTGTCCCAAGGATGATTAGAAACAAATAGTGAGTGTGTTCACTGAAGTGGGCTCACTAGTACTGTAGTATGGTCTACTACATTTCTGCTTTTCTGCTTTTTAGTTTCTTTCTTTTGAGGAGCTCAACATGCAGTGCGTGAGCTGGTGCTTGGATCACAGATGGCTCTCCACCATGTTAAGTGGTAACAGGCATTTTAATTTTCATATATGTTTACCTACATCAAAGGTAGAGTTGTCTGGTGAAAAGGATCAGACAAGCCAAGGCAGTGTGTACTGTTTTGGAGGCTCCTGGGCCACAAGCCTCTCGGTGGATGAGGCCAGAGACCCTCCTGGGGGTGGGGGTGAGCCTTGGGTGGGTCTGTGTAGGCAAGCTAAGCTTTTGATTCTGTTTTTAGTCTTGCCATTACTGCCTGAGCTAACTCACCCATCTATCACACCATGGTTAACATTCTACCCCTTTGGATATTTTTGATCCCACTAAATTTCTCTTCTGGTTGACTGCATTTGTTTGTTCAGGCTGTCATAAGAAACTACACCACTGGGTGACTTAAACACCAGAAACTTACTTTCTTACAGTTTTGGAGGTTAGAAGTCAGAAGATAAGATGTCAGCACAGTTGGTTTCTTCTGAGGCCTCTCTCCGTGCCTTGTGGCTGGCACCTCCTCCTTATGTCCTCACATGGTCTTCCCATCATACCTAAGTCCAAATTTTCTCTTTCTATAAGGGCTCCAGTCATATTGGGTTAGGGCCCACTGTAAGGATCTCATTTTAAGCTAACTACTTCTTTAAAGACCCTATCTCCAAACAGAGTCACATTCTGAAATAGCAGAGGTTAGGACGTCAACACACAAATTGCGGGGTGGGTACTCCACTCAGTTCAGGGGATCCTCACAGAACTTTTCTCCCTTTCAGCTTTGTGGTAGGGTTGCTTATTTGCCTGTTGGTTCTCCTCTATTAGACAACAAACAAAGAAGAAAGGGGGGGGGGAGAAGGGAAAGAGAGAGAAAGACAGGTTAGATCAAACCAACACGACACTATTCAGAGGTTAAACAATCATGCAACTGAACAAAAGTAAGGACGGATGAGCAATAAAATGAGAAATAGTAGAAATACACACAAGTGAGGAAAAGGCCTCAAACATATCAGAGCTACACACCTGGAGAAAAGCTGTCCACCAGGGCCCAGGGACTCCCTGTTAGAGAATGTTATTAATGGATCCGAAGGGGGGCAGGCTTCGTCTGATTCTGGGTGGTGTGTTTGTGTCAGAATAGATGTGCTCTGTTTTGCCTGAAACAGCCACCCATAAAAGGCGTTGGGTAATGACAGGGCCGTTCGACCGTTCCCCGAGCTCTCCAACACCTCGTGCTTCCTGTCTTTGTTCTCGTCTCCCTGGAGGCCCTGCACAAAGCAGGACTTTTTGTTGCTTCATCCAACTCCGCAGTCCTGTGATGTGGGCCTCTCCAAGTCACCCTGCTCAGCTGGGCAGTGTTTCAAGGGATCAGGAAACTGTTTTCCATCCCAGGAGCCAGCCTCAAAGTTAGAAAGTTCTGTGGTTTGGTTTGGATTTCGCTCATCCCTACAGAGAACTTGGTCTGCCAATCTCTACATACATGTCAGCATAAATAGCAACAGATGTACCTTCAACATGTAAAATCTCCATAAAATATAACCAACTCTGTTTTTCCATTTGGGATGAGTCATTAGCCATATGTTTGTGATCCTCTTCCATTCGCAGATCTGAGGCACACATTTTACCTTGCAGGAGACTGAGTGCTATTTCTTTCTCGAAGGTTCCTTCCTGTCTTGAGAATTGATTCAGCAATGCCTTGGTCTATTTCTGTGGGTATCTTGAATCAGCCCGTGGAAAATGTATGGAATTTTCTTTACGTGAGCTGCATGGCGTGCCTGGGCTCTGCCCTTGGAACTATTCTTGGCCAGAATATTTGAAAACCCGCTCTGGTGCGCAGAGTACTTCTCATGTGACTGCTCAGTGGCTGGCCTCTTGCATGGAATATGCTGATTTCAGTAGAGTTTGTTTGGTTTCTGAGACTTCTGAGAGAAACATGTGGCACTTGGCAAGGCTGCAGGTGGGGAATACAGGAGTTGACTAATTAGTGGATGTCATTTTGCAGAGAGATAGGAGGGTCCTTTGTTTTTTGTCTTGTGTGAAAGAGTTGTAGAAAAGTCTTTTCTCTACTTAGAGCTCAGAAAATCATCTGTCCTTGAGGAATTTTACCTTCTATGGATGTTAGTATTTTCTGGGAATTTGAATTCTTCTCTTCCAAAAGAAGGACTCAACTTTGTCTTAGGAAAGATTTTGAAAATACACAAAATAAGGAATATAATAGAGTAGCATGATGAACTCTTAGATACTTATCACTCTGCTTCAATAATTGTTAACGTTTTGCCACCTTTCCTTTATTTATTCTATTTTCTTTTTCCTTCTTTTGTTGCCTTAAAGTACTTTAAAAAATTCTAACATTATGTAAAATGATTTCTGATTCTTATGCATAAGAGATTTTACCCACATGCATCTTCAAATAAAGACATTTTCTTACAAATATCATAGTATTGTTGCAACCAACAAAATTAACACAAATTCCCTTACTATCATCAAATGCTAAATCTGTATTCAAATCTCCTGGATTACCTCAAATACATCATTTTTACAGTGGGTTTGTTCAAACCTAGATCTAATTGATGCCCACATGTGCATTTGGGTATTTTCTCTTCGAAGTCTCTTTATTTTCAAATAGTCTCCTTGTCTTTGTTGAGGTTTCCCCCAAAGCAGACTTTGTGATAAGGCCTGGTGTGCAGTTACTGTATTTGAAAGATAATGCAAAGAAACGAGAATGAAAGAACAAGAAAAGTAAGACATGGGAGGCCAAGAAAAGTTGCATTGATGAGCAGATTATCAGTGTGGACAACTGGGGTTTATTTTTTTTATTTATTTATTTTTTTAATTTTATTTGTATTTATTTATGATAGGCACAGAGAGAGAGAGAGAGAAGCAGAGACACAGGCAGAGGGAGAAGCAGGCTCCATGCACCGGGAGCCTGATGTGGGATTCGATCCCGAGTCTCCAGGATCGCGCCCTGGGCCAAAGGCAGGCGCCAAACCGCTGCGCCACCCAGGGATCCCGGACAACTGGGGTTTAATTCTGCAGGGGCTACTCTGAGGAGCAGTGGGTCATGCATCTCGGAGTTGTCTCACCGCAAGGTGGTCACTTCTGGGCTGCTCTGTTCACCAGCTGAGTGAGCTTCTGGGATACCAGGTGGACTATGCCAGCATGAACAAGACTGGTCTTCCGCAGCTGCTGGGAACTCAGATGGGGTGGGAGAAGTCAACTACATGTCTCCTCTTCTTTCCTTCCTTCCATCCTTCCTTCTTTTCCTCCTTCCTCCCTTCCCATAATTTTTTCTTTCTATCCTTCTTTTACATTTAAATTTTAGTTTTTATTATTTCTTTTGCTACTATTGACTTCTTGCCCTGTAAAGTGTCCCACATTCTGGACTTGACCTACTGTTTTCTTGTTGACATCATAAGCTTGTTCCTCTCTCCCCCATATTTCCTGTGCCTTGGAAATTAGACCTAAAGGCTTAATTAGAGGAGCACCTGAGTGGCTCAGTCAGTTAAGCATCAGCCTTGGCTCAGGTCATGATCTCAGGTTCCTGGAATGGAGCTCTGAGTTGGGTTCCCCACTCAGCAGGGAGTGTGTTTCTCCCTCTCCTTCTGCCCCTCACCACCCCTCCCCATCATGCTTTCTCCCTCTCAAATAAATAAATAAAAATCTTTAAAAAAAAAAAAAGCTTGATTAGAGTCCATTTCAATTTGTTTCAGTGATAGGACTTCATAACATATTCTTTCTACAGATTTAATGGGGAAGTTGCTGGGTAGTTTGTGTTGAGAAAAGTGAGCCCTTATTTCAGCTTGGCAGTTCCTCACAGCAGAAGGCATTTTGGAGATTTCTAATCTAGCTTTCTTTTATGGGGAAGGGAATGACGACCAGAGATATCATTGGCCATCTCTCCTGTCACATACTCTGCTCACATTTATTTCACATTTTTTTGTGTATTTAATAACCTTCTGCCATCTTTCAGACATTCCACTGAAACTGACTCCTCTATTCCACATATACCAATGGTCTCCCTGTTGTGTAAGCCCTATGGACTCCTCTCAGGTGTCATTCTAAATGCTGTCTCTGCAGCATTTAATATTAATAACACACTATCCTTCTTGAAATACTTGCTTTGCTTATCTTCTCTGATCTTACTCTCCAGTCTTTCTGATTAATCCCTCTTAATCACATCCATTTGCCTCTAAAATATAAGTATTTGCTAAGATTTAAGAGATACCTGCCAGATATACTACAATTTAAAGGAAAATTTCATACCAAATTAAAAGAGGATTCCAGGAGTTGACATATAATTCCTGTACCTGTGAGAATGACAGAGAATTAAGGGAAGTGGGTTGAGACAACTCTGTCAGTTCCTGATAATGTTTCCCAACATGGACATATGGGAACAGAGATGTGAGTGGTTCACAGAAAAGGTGGGAACGTTACTAGGTGTCCATTCCCTTCCTACAGATGAACCGTGGTCACCAAGCTGGCAAACTGTCTCAATGTTCACAGGCTCCACATTGTTTTCTCAAGTTTGAGAGAATTATCTGGAGGAAAGCTTAGTACAGATGAAAGATTTGAGATAATCTCCTATGAAACAACATTACAACCCTAGATCAGCAGCAACAAACCAGAGTTATTGAGTTGAGAAAATATCTGACTGACCAAATGACATGCCTGGGTGCCAGGTATCAAGAAGTGTCAACTTTTCTACTCATACTGTGGTAGATACACAAACAGAAACCTGAGGGACTCCCTTCCTTACTCCTCTCTGCAATTGCTGGCCTAATGAAGGGGTTTCTATTTATGTTTATAAAAATTCCATGGACAAAGTTGTCCCTGGTCTTAGCTCCCTCCCTAACTTCCTTTGAAAATAAATGAATGAAGCAATATTTAAATCTACACCATTCAGTCTCTCAGAATAAATTCAATGGAATAAGATTTGGCTCTCTCTATAGTGATGATAAATTCAGAGCTACAAGGTCCTGTTTCCACTTAACAGTGAGAATGCAGAATAAAAACAGAAGTTTGAGATCTAGAGAAACCATACAATGAAAAGGGAGAAAATGAGACTAACCTGCACAAAGAGAGCGAGAGAGAAAGAGGGATAAGGGAGACAAAAAGCATAACATAATAGAAAATATACAACTCCATCACACTCCTAAGCAAAGGAGAAGTTAAATGAACCTATTAAACAAGAAATGGGAGAAGATAACAAAATGAAAAGGAAACTGCCACAGGTAAGTAAAAATAAAGGAGAAGAATGTTATTATAGAATTAAAACTACAGCAGGAGAACCAAAACACAGAACTGATGTTAAAAAAACAATCAGTAGAGAATTATCTTGAGAAAATCACTCCAAATGGAGAGGGAAGGACAAAGGAAAGAAAATGATCAGAGTGAAGATTATAGCTATGGAAATCAAACAATGGAGGTTTGGCATATAGTTTGTCTGCTTGAAGTAGTAAGACATGATCAACAAAAAACACAAAGGGAAATACAAATATGTGGTTTGCAAAGGCTCACCATAACAGGCAAATGAATAAAAATTTGTCAACCTTCCCGCCCCCCCCCCCCCCGAGGTCTCTCTGAGAAAAGATACAGAACCTTGGAACAAAAAGAAAAATAATCCTTCAAATCAGTATAACACTGCTTAAGGCTGCAGTCACACTAACCTGGGTTCAAATTGCATGGCTCTGATATTAGACAGGTAGTATATAACTTGTAAGATTTTCACAGAATGAAATGTGAAAACACTTGCAAAAATATTTAGCCTGTTGTCTGGCATATAATAAACACTCTGTAAATGCCATTTATTATTACAAACATTCAATAAGAGGAAATATGTAATCAACAATAGAAATCATCAAGCGAGCCCAGAATTCACATTAGCAATATCAGAGGATTTTAGTAGGATAGCTTCGGCCAAGTATTCCTTAAATAGTCAAGTTGCTATTATAAAGGCAAAAGAAAAGCATACTCAAAAAGAGCATGAATTTGGGAAGTAAATCACCAATAAACAATTCATGGAAAAGGTCATTTGCTGAAGTATTCCAGCAATGGAAAAGATGAACCAAAAGGGATAGGGGAATTATGGGATTACAGAGCCATTAATGAATATGGATCAATTAATTTTTTTGTTCTTAACCCCTAGGAGATTCTGAGAAAGGCATGGACCTTCTCAGAAGGAAAAAAAAATGTCTATATGTATATCTATAATACATATACATAGAAATGTAAATAGTGTTTTAGGTCATTCAGAAATCTATGGGAATTAACTCCTTCAGAATCCACAGACGACAGACCTTGTTTTAAAAATCAATCTAAGTTTGGGACACCTGGGTGGCTCAGTTGGTTAAGCATCCAACTCTTGATTTTAGCTCAGGTCATGATCTCAGGGTCATGAGATTGAGCCCTGTATCAAGCTCCATGCTCAGTGGGAAGTTTGCTTAAAATTCTTTCTCTTCCTCTCCCTGTGTCCCTCCCTTCTCTTTCTTTCTCTAAAATAAATAAATCTTCAAAAAATATCTAAAAAATCAATCTAAGTTTCAGTAAATATTATTGTTGTGATTACAAAACAAAAATTAAATGTTAAATTTGTGATGGAATATCTAAATTGATATAAAGCTATCTATATATGTGGTATAAAATAATTTAAATATAATAGATATGGACAAAAGCTTCACAGCAAGCAAAATGCACACACACATGCACATATAGACATCAGGAGGTGAAGGAGATGGGTGGCAGCAAGAAAAACACATAAGTGTGTAAATGCATGCATTTTTTAAATTTTTCTCAGGGAATAGTTGAAAATATATGGAGGATTTTGATAGGTTTGGACAAGTATATAAAAATATAAAGTAAAATTTAAAAATTGAAGGCAAAATATCCACATGCTAAATAGAGAACAAATTATATATGGAATATTACAGATAGATTAACCAAACATGGCAACATTTTAATATTGGCATATTGAGTCATGACTGTATGGTTGTTCACTGTACTACTCTCTCAATTTTCTTATGCATTTCAAATTTTTTCACAATAAAATCATGAATAAAGAAAGGAATAAATAAAAGAGTAAAAGCTAAAGAATGAAAACAATAAAGCAAATCATAAACGTTATTATAGACTGGTTCTCATAAAACTTAAAACAGATCTCAAAATGATTAAATGGTCAGATCATTTAACTGACTCTCCCACAAAATTGAAATCCTCTTTAAAATAAAATGAAAATTTCTCAAAAATTCAACAACAGTATTAATGATGTGTCTTCCAGTTAAAAATTACAAGATATGACACAAAACAGGAAATTGTGATCTGTAAGGAGAAAAAAAAATCAATTATAGGAACAAATCTAGAAATGACGGAATTGATGAAATTATCAAGAACAGATTTTAGGGATCCCTGGGTGGCGCAGCGGTTTGGCGCCTGCCTTTGACCCAGGGCGCGATCCTGGAGACTCGGGATCGAATCCCACGTCGGGCTCCCGGTGCATGGAGCCTGCTTCTCCCTCTGCCTGTGTCTCTGCCCCTCTCTCTCTCTCACTGTGTGCCTATCATAAATAAATAAAAAAAAAAAAAAAAAAAAAGAACAGATTTTAAAACCACAATCTTGAATATGTTTGAGGACTTTTTTTTAAAACATTACATAAAAAAGAAAGAAACGAAACATGGGGAAAAATTAAAATTCTAGAGGTTAAAAAATATAGCATACAAAAGGAAAATTTCACTAAATAAAATTTATAAACACTACATAATCATAGATTGGTGAACTTGAAAGCATAGCAAAGGAAATTATGCAAAACAAAATACAAAAAAAAAAAAAAAAAGACTGAGAAACTTAAGTAAAGCCTCAGTGACCTGTGAGACATTATTAAGTGACATAATATAGAAGTAAAAAAAATACATATCATGAATTTCTGAAAGCTCAGTAATAAAAAGAAAAATTTCAAATAATTCAGGAAAAAAAGGTACAGGCATAGATAGGAGAACACATAAGAAATATCATAAACTTTTGGTTAAAAACAATGCAAATAGATGACAGTGAAATGACATATTCAAAGGGCTAAAAAAGAATTTCACTGACCTAGAATTCTTTATCCAACACAACTACTCTTTAAAAATGAAGTTGAAATAAATACATTTTCAGATCATCACAAACTGATAGAATTATTAATTGGAGCTCTGCTCCACACTATGAGAAATGCCAAAAAAAAAAAAAAATTCTTTATGCTGGAATAAGATACCAAACAGAAATTTGGATCTACATAAGGGAATAAAGAACTGAAGAGATAATCCCTAACTGGGAAATATAGAATATTTTTTTTTATTTTTTTTAAACTTTCTTCAAAAGATAATTGACTTTTCAAATAAAAAAATAGTAATTCCTATGAATTGTAAAGTTCATAATATATAGAGAAGTAAAGTACATGAAAAAATAGCAAAAGGATGGGGGGAGAAAAAATAAAAGTATACCTGAAATATAATATTATTTAAAGATAGAGTATGAGAAGTGAAAGGTGCATATTGGAAAGCCTAGATCAAACATGAAAAAACAAATAATCAATTAATCCAAAGAAGGCAGGAGAAGTAGAGAAGGAAAGAAACAATGAACCAATGACCAAATAGAAAACAATACACTGATAATTTCATAAATGTAAATGAGCTAAACATTCCAATTAAAAGTCAATATTGTCAGGACACCTGGGTGGCTCAGTGGTTGAGCATCTGCCTTTGGCTCAGGGCATGATCCTGGGGTCCCGGAATGAAGTACAGCATCGGGCTTCCCACAAGGATTCTGCTTCTCCCTCTGCCTATGTCTTTGCCTCTCTCTCTGTGTCTCTCATGAATAAATAAATAAAACCTTAAAAAAAGTCAATATTGTCATTTAAGTAAAAAGGGAAGTCCAAACCATAAGTTGCCTAAAAAACAGATCTTAAGTATAAAGCCTTGAATAATATAAACATAAAGGGATGGAAAATGACATAAATGAAACACCAAGTAGGAGAAAGCTGGACTAGCTATACTAATATCAGACAAAGTAGATTTCATAAAAATGAATGTTATCGGAAAGAAAGAGAGATATTTCATAGTGATAAAAGAGTCAATTCAATAAGAATATATAACAGTCTTAAATGTGCATATACCATATGGCCAAGCCTCAAAATATGTAAAGTAAAAACTGATAAAAATGAAAGTGTAAAAAACTATATAAATTTATAGTTATATTTGATTGCATCAACACTTTCAATTCATGATAGAATAGATGGAAAATCAGTAAAGATTAAAAAGACCTAAAAGGTTGATAACAATCAACCTGATTTAATTAATATTTATAGAACGCTGCACCCAATTATAGAATATATATTACTTCCAAATGTACCTGGAACATTCACTAAGGTAGATCATATTCTGAGAGATTAACAAGTTCTAATAAACATGAGAAAGACTGAACTCACACATATTATATTCTGACTATAATGGAATTCAAGTAGAGAAAATAAGAACAAGGTATCTAGATATTAGACAAATATTTGGAATTTAAATAACACATTTCTAAATAATTCATAATCAAGGTAGACATCACAAGGGAATTTAGAAAGTATTTTTAACAGAATGGTGACAAAGTACATCATAATTCAGGCAATATCGATAAATAGGGCTTACAGGGAAAGAAATTTAGAGTTAAAATGTTTCTATTCGAAAAAAAGGAATATTTGAAATCATTGACCTAGGCTTTCATTTTAAGAGTCTAGGAAAAGAAGAGGAAATTAATTCCAAAGTAGGAACAAGGAAGATGATGAAGAGTAAAAAGCAATGAAATAGAAAAAGAACAAACAATAAAAAAAATAAATGAATCAAAAAGCTAATTTGTTGACAACATCAATAATACTGATTAACCTCTAGTGAAACTGATCAAGGCAGAAAAGAAAACACAAATGATCAGTATCAATAATGTGAAAAGGGATATTACTACAGATCCTGCAGACATAAAAATAATAATAAAAGACTGTTATGAACAACTTTATGCCAACAAATTAGGCAAATTAGATAAATTTGACAATCTCTAAAAGACAGGTAGTGTACCAAAACTGATGCAGGAAGAAATAGAAAATTTGAACAGCCCCCATTTTCAAAGAATTTGAATCTTTAATTAAAAATCTTCCTCAAAAGAAAACTAAAGGCTTGGTAACTTCATTGATGAATTTTATTGAACATTTAAAGAGCGAGTACTACCAATTTTATAAAAAAATTTCTGACTCATTTTATATCAGCATCACTTTTAAAAAAACTAAATAAAGACATTATACTAATAAAAAATTTACAAGCCAATTTTTCTCATAAATATAGGTGTAAAAATCCTCAACAAAATATGATCAAGTTGAATCCAACAATAGACTCAAAGATTGTCAACAAAGTAAAGTTTATCCTAGGAATGCAAAGATGGTCTAATATTTGAAAATTAATCACCACCTTAAATTAATAAAAAAGAATAGGCATCTGTCCTTCTCAATAAATGCAAAAAAAAAGAAAGACAAAATTTGATGTCTATTCATGATAGAAAGTGTGGCAATTAAAAAATAGAAGGGAGGGATCCCTGGGTGGCGCAGCGGTTTGGCGCCTGCCTTTGGCCCAGGGCGCGATCCTGGAGACCCGGGATGGAATCCCACGTCAGGCTCCCGGTGCATGGAGCCTGCTTCTCCCTCTGCCTGTGTCTCTGCCTCTCTCTCTCTCTGTGTGTGTGACTATCATAAAAAAAAAAAAAAAAATAGAAGGGAAATTCTCAACCTGATCATGAACAACAATGAACACTATGGACAATATATTTAATGAAGAATATCAAACGTTTTCCCCTAATATTAGGAACACAGCAAAGTATCTATTCTCACCACTTCTACTTAACATTACGTTGAGATCCTAGCCACTGCAGTAAGGGAAGAATAAGAAAAATAGAAATGTGAGTTCTTCGAGATATATCCCAGCAGTGAGATTGCTGGTTCTTGAGGTATATGTATACATCATTTGATTAAATGTTAACAGATAATTTTTCAGAGTGCAATAGTTGTTATTATGAAAGATTTTTTTTGCTATATTTTATATTTGTTATTAATGGGATAGAAAAGATGCTACTATCTTATTAATTGATCTTAAATCAGGAAACATCTAGTTGTTAAATCTATGGATTCCTTTTTTAAATAGAAGATCCTATCACATACAAATATATATGCTTTGATTTTTTCTTTTTCAATTCTTACTCCTTTCTTTTCCTTTAACTTCTTTCAAATGTTGGTAAGGACCTAATGTAGAAATAATAGTATTATTTTGGGCCAAAGTAGTTTAGAAACAGGTATGTCTTGTGTTTTCCCCCATTTGCTGGCATAGGATTTTGGAATGAGAAGGGAAAGATAGAGTAAAAACATAAAAAATAAGCTTTCATCCCTGAACTACCCTGCAAATAGAATGCAGCCCTGTCAACCCCTGATTGGACTTTTTGTGTTAAGCTACTGCATATAGAAATCATCTGTTCTAGCAGCAGTGTTAACAAAACTAATAGAAAGAAATTTGAAAATTGGAGATTCGTACCTTCTCATGGGCAAGAGATCTCAACATTATAGAGATGTAAAATTTCCTTATATCAATCTTTAATTTGAATACTATTCCCATCACAGCCCCCAATAGGGTATCTATAGAAGCATGACAAATTCTTCTAAGTTTTATCCATAACAGTAAACATTTGAGAACAAAGATAAGAAAAACTAAACAATAAAAAAGGTTATTGAAGAATTTGTCCCAGAAGGCATTGTGAGATAAATTAATGCTACTATATATAAATACGTAAATGCTATATATATAGCATCATAGTATGTATACACACACACACACAAATGTGATGTTGGTGAAAGAATAAAGACTAATTAACAGAATACACAGCACTGAAATATAGAGTCAGTATGTTATTTTTTTTTAAAGATTTTATTTATTTATTCATGAGAGAGAGAGAGGGAGAGAGAGGCAGAGACACAGGCAGAGGGAGAAGCAGGCTCCATGCAGGGAGCCCGACGTGGGACTCGATCCCAGGTCTCCAGGATCACTCCCCGGGTGGAGGGCAGTGCCAAACCGCTGGGCCACTGGGGCTGCCAGAGTCAGTATATGTTAAATTAAATTTTAATTCAATAAGGAAAAAGATAAATTAAAGTAAGCTGAGTGTTTATTACTTACAAATAAATTTCAGATGAATTGAAGATTAATTTCGTTCATTCAACAAGAATGTATTTACTGAACACTTACTATATGCCAAGCCCTGTTCTAGCTCCTAGTGATAACAGTTAACAAAAAAGACAAAAATTCCGGCCATCAGGGAGCTTATATTTTAATGGTAGAGAGAGGGACAGTAGGACAATTAAGTGAAAATTGTAGTAAATTACATGGTGACAGGTTCTGTGGAGGAAAATTAAACAAAGAAGAGAGTTAGTGTTTCCCCAAGAGGTAGGCATGGGACACAATCTAAATGGAAAAAGTGACATTTGAGTAAAGGCTCAAAGATGGTGAGGGAGAGTGATGTACTGCCATTTAAAAATGAAATCCTAGGGGATCCCTGGGTGGCCCAGCGGTTTAGCGCCTGCCTTTGACCCTGGGTATGATCCTGGAGACCGGGAATCGAGTCCCACGTCGGGCTCCCAGTGCACGGAGCCTGCTTCTCCCTCTGCTTGTGTCTGCCTCTCTCTCTCTCTCTGACTATCATAAATAAATAAAAATTTTAAAAAAAATGAAATCCTAGAACGAACACGCAAAAACTTAGGTGGCTGTTCCTATAACCTGGGGGCAGGCAAAATTTTCCAAAGTATGACACTGAAGCTGGAAAGCAGGAAAAAAAATGGACACATTTTACAACATAAAAAATGTATTTATTATTATTTTTAAGAGATTTTATTTATTTATTCATGAGAGACACACAGAGTGAGGCAGAGATAGAAGCAGAGGGAGAAGCAGGCTCCCTGTGGGGAGCCAATGTGGGACTCAATCCCAGGACCCTGGGATCACTCCCTGAGCTGAAGGCAGATGCCCAACCACTGAGCTGCCCAGGCATCCCTACAACATAAAAATTTAAACGAACTTAAAACTAGTGACAGTCTGGGGTAGATAGCAACATATTGTCACACAAAGGGTTTATATTTAGGGTGACCATATAATCTATAGTGCAAACCTAGATACTCTGGGAGGTAAAGGTTTGCTCTTTATATTCATGTCAGGAGAAGAAGCAGAAAGTAGAACTGTCTCAGACACACTACACCGAGTCCTTGTAAATAAGACAGAAATCACAAGAGAGGAAGACGCATAAATGACTAAATGCAAGTGGCAGTAAACATGAAATTGTGTTAGACCTCACTAATAGGAAAGGAAAAATAATTAAAACAACAATGGGACATTATATTTTTGGCTCATCTATTTTAAAAATGAGGGGATCCCTGGGTGGCTCAGCGGTTTAGCGCCTGCCTTTGGCCCGGGGCGCAATCCTGGAGTCCTGGGATCGAGTCCCGCATTGGGCTCCCGGCATGGAGCCTGCTTCTGTGTCTCTGCCTCTCTCTCTGTCTATCATAAATAAATAAATAAATAAATAAATAAATAAATAAATAAATAAATAAATCTTTAAAAAAAATGAAAGACTGATAAAGTTTCTTTCTTTCTTTCTTTCTTTCTTTCTTTCTCTCTTTCTTTTTTTTTACTTATAAAGTTTACTGATAAAGTTACTGATGAGACCATCCCCGTGGGATCTCAAGATGCTGTCAATTTAGTTACAGGCCCCTGGGCAAAATATATGAAAGAAGTTTTTAAGGTTTTATTTATTTATTTGACAGACAGCATGGGGGCGGGGAACGAGGGAGGGGGAGAAGCAGATTCCCTGACAGCAGGGAACCCAACTCGGTGTTCAATCCTAGGACCCCAAGATCATGACCTGAGCCGAAGGCAGACGCTTAATCGATTGAGTCACCAGGTGTCACTATATGAAATTTTAAATGTCCATATTCTTTAACCCTACACTTCCAATTACCCAAATTCTAAGAAAGTAATCAGATAAATAGATAAAGCTATAGTGCCAGGATGTTTAAAGTAGGACTTTTCACAATAGCAAAACAACTGGATACATCCCAATTGTTCATCAATCAAGGTTTGTTTAAACAAATTGTGGTATGCTCATATATAAAATACTATACAGCCATATTAAATTAATGATACCTGTTGTAAAGACCAAAACTCCGTATGTCCACATGATAGAAGTTAAATTCTCTCTCACATTAAATCTGAAACAAATTCTTTCCTTTCTCTTTCGTTTCTGCTTGAAAACCAGTCAGTTCTTGCACCAGCTTATCTTTTTTTCAAAAACTTTGTTAAAATCACATAACAGTAGCCATCATGTACTCATGTTGACTCTTTCCAACAACAGCCTCGGTATGGGCTTCCAAGTTATTGCAGGCAACAATTTTACCAAATGTCTGACCAATGTGTGATGGAGTCCTCAGCCTTTTGGACTTCTACTTTCCTTGCCATTTGCCATTCCACTCTGAGCAAGACAGCATGTATTTTAGGTTTTGGGTTATGGAAGTACTCCACTCCAAAGCACCAATTTCTTTAAAAGTTAAGATAATGCTAGCTGCTGTCGTAAATAGCATAAAATATGTGTAATGGATTCTAATATGATAGACATTTATGCTCACTCACTTAAAGTCTGATGCAAGTGTTTCTGAATGGTGGGCAGCTCTCCACCAAACAGTACCCCAAATCCTTTAAAAGGTGGGGCTCCTTCACCTCCTAGACTTCCTGATCGTCAGCAGAAAGACAAAAAGAGGGGAGAAGCTACACCCACTGCTTACTTATCTCATCCCAAAGGTAACATGCATTGCTTCTACTCATAATCCACTAGCTAAAACTCAGTCACAAAGGCCAGGAAGGCTGGGGAAGGTAACCTAGCTGAGTAACCAAGAGAAGGAGGAAACGGATTCTGTGACCAATGCATTAGTCAGGGTAGGCTGACTAACGCCGCAGTGACAACTCTAAACATCTCAGTGGCTTAACCAACAAAAAATGTATTTTTGGCCTTGCAGAGTCTGGATGATATTACAGGCAGCTCTCCTTCATGCGATGACTCAGCCATCCAAACCACCTCTCATCTTTTGGCACTATCATCTTGACACAGGGCCTCTTCTGTGATTGCTAAGAAGGCAATGTGGGAAACCGGAGAACTGTCCACATTCTTTTCACTCTTTTAAGCCAGAGAGCAGCATCGTGTTGCTTCTGCTCACGATGAGGCCCATGACGGTGCCTGCCTGCCTTCAGCAGGTGAGAAGTGGAGTCTTCTATGTACTTAGAAGGAGAGAGAACCTGGTATTGACGAATGTTAGTAATATGTAGCATAACCAGCCAGCCAATCTCTGTCACAGCTATGTTATCATGATGATGTTTATGGGTATTTATTTTCATGGATGGCCTTACAATATGTGTGATGCAAAAATCTGTGGGGTGTACAGTAGCAGCCATAGCACGATACCACCTTTTGCAACTATGTGCATGTAGTTTAGATGAAGGCCAAACCACTGCACCCTTTGGAATGCACTCCAACCCGGTTCCACATTCTCCCTTTCTCCAATTCTCTCTAGAGACTCTTCCTTCTGAGATCCAGGCATTTACTAAAGAGGGGGTGGCAACTTATTGTTTTCTTCATTTCTTCTGGCTTTAAGCTCATGCTGTTGCTGAAGTAGGTCAATGAGTAATCTTGGCCTCCTCTGAGTTATTCTGGGTTTATATCCCAGAGCTTCACCCCAGAAGTGGCACAAACATCTTTCCTTGATGTCTTCCAGAAGACATCACTCTAGACACTGGAGATTTGGGGAAACAGCAAGAAAGATTACATTTCAGGTCCACAGAGAAAAATTCCAAATAATGTTAGATTTTCCTAGCATGTCTCAAATGTCTGTCTACCATTTTTCCAAACTCATCTCTAGTCTCTGAATACTTATAGTTCAGCCATGGATTTGATCTACTTGTTTCTTGTCAGCCATGGATTTCGTGTCACACTGTTCTCTTTGAATGCTATATCAGGATGTTTTCCTAGCTCTATTGTATTTATTTATACTGCTGTCTGCGGAAGAGAAGTTCTGTTTTCTTGAGATAATTCGTATTAAGTTATGAAGATAATCTTAAGTATATATGGTTATAGATAAGTAGTTGGATCTGAATACATATGTATACACACACACACACACGCACAAAATGAGAAAGACAGAGAGGTTTCAAACCAACCTGTTAGTAGCAGTATCTATGCGGTTAGAATGAAAAATGATTTTTCCCTTTTTGATTTTCCATATGTTTTTCACTTTTTCTACTGTGACCAACTATTAACTCTTTATTAAGAAAGGATAAAACTATAAAAGACATATTAAAAATATATTTTTCAACAATCACTTTGAAATGTCAGGAATTTTATAAGCTCCATGTTCCCTCTCCAGCCCCGTGAATCAACCTGGCCAGGGACCTAAGCATACAAACTACCGGGTGTGCCTGAGAATGTTGAGCCTTCATCACTGCAAGGCCCTGGCAGCCAGTGGGGAGGTGTGCATGGGGGGCTGGGAGAAAGCAAGGTTAGCATCCCCTTTTGTTTCGCTCTGTCATACTACCCTTTAGGCCAGATCACATGGCGCTAGGATCTATATTCCCTAGGGAAACCATCTCCTGAATTTAAAGTCAGAGCGGAGAAGAGGGCAAAGGTGATAAGAAACAGAGCTGAAATTTTTAATAGAAAATGCCTCATGGTGCTTACAGGGAGGAAGAGAGGAGACAGAGGACTGTATTTTAAGGTTGTTTGCAAAATCAAACTCCTTTTCCCTGCTAGGCTTCTGTAATAATTCCTTATTTCTGGAGGAAAAGAAATTCTAGAATATTTCTCATGGAGCCCAATGTAGACAACCAGGTAGCTGTTTACTTGAAAGTAATTGTTTTCTCTAGCTCAGCCTAGTGAATTCTGTTTGTAAGATCTAAGGTGGGGTAAGATAGAAATGCAATGAATTTGTTCATTCAAAGAGTATTGAACGCTTGTTCTGTTTGAAGGTCTGGCATTTGAATCAGTAAATAGTGACCCATGAATGCTGACCAATATCCAGGTAGGATGGGTGTATCTAGAGCATGACCAGGGAAATGTCTCTGCACCAAATAAGAATTTGTAATTGTTAGGTATTTAATAAGTATTAAGTAACGAACACATACACGTAAGAGGTCAAATAGAGGTGTGCGAGATAGGGGACTTTGAAAGGCCCCTGACAGGAGACTCAAAAGTGTTAACTCTCTGATCCACCACTACCCTTCATCTTCTCCATCCCTGCCATCTGATGACTGATTTGTGAGGCTATAATTCAGGAATCTGTGGGAAGAAGGTGCTCACATGTTTATAGCCCATATGTCAGTGCTTCTCCTCTGAATTTTCTACAACACACTCACTGAATTCACCCTGAACCTATCAGTCTGCCAGGTTCCTTGAGCTCAGGTACAAACTGATTTCCATGAAGGGCAAGACACAGTCAACAGATGGGTGTCACAATTATTTCAATGCTTTGGGCACTTAGTAGAGGTCTGCTTCGGAAGAATCCAAGAAAGTGTTTTCGAACAACTTGCCTGCTCCGGTCAGGATAGGCCATTTGCCACCCCACGTTCAGGGGCTCCTGACAGCAAACATTTATATTTCCCTCACACAGAGTCTGCTGTGGGTTTGGGCAACTCTCCAAGGAGGCTGTTGTGCATGCAGTGACTCAGCGATCCAGGCTGCTCTGGTCCCCTGGCTCGGTTACCTCAACCTGAGTCGTCTGTGATCACCAAAGCCAGGAAGCAAGTGTCCAGAGAATTCATGCCTACTTTGCTATGCTCTGGCTTAGAAGTGACACAGCACTTCCAATTGCAGGCCACTGACCAGAGCAATCATATGCCCAAACCTAACTCATGAAAGTATATGAAATATGGGCAAGCACTTGGGAATATTTCAGAGCCTTATTATCTCTGATCTTTGTTTGACTTTCTTTTGTTCTTCCCAAGGAAAGATTTAATCGGGTTGGCATAAATACCAGTATGGAGGAATCAAGATGGAGCACTTGTAGTAGGATGAATTCCTATTGACAACTCCAAGGTGGGCAAGTTTTCTGCCCTCAGAACATACGTGGTTATCTTGCAGCTCATTCTGCATCCTGGTTTCACCTCCCCAAGAGAAAATAACATAGCAGCTAAAATTTTTTAAATTTAGTCAAGGCCCTTTTCTTTAAAACAACAACAATATAGTGGGAATGTGAACTGGTACAGCCACTCTGGACACCTGTGTGGAGGTTCCTCAAAGAGTTAAAAATAGACCTGCCCTATGACCCAGCAATTGCACTGTTGGGGATTTACCCCAAAGATACTGATGCAGTGAAATGCCAGAACACCTATTAACACCCAATGTTTATAGCAGCAATGTCCACAATAGCCAAACTGTGGAAGGAGCCTCGGTGTCCATCGAAAGATGAATGGATAAAGAAGATGTGGTCTATATATCAATGGAATATTACTCAGCCATTAGAAACGATGAATACCCACCATTTGCTTTGACGTGGATGGAACTGGAGGGTATTATGCTGAGTGAAGTAAGTCAATCGGAAAAAGACAAACATTATATGGTCTCATTCATTTGGGGAATATAAAAAATAGTGCAAGGGAATAAAGGGGAAAGGAGAGAAAATGAGTGGGAAATATCAGAGAGGGAGACAGAACATGAGACTCCTAACTGGGAAACGAACAAGGGGTATTGGAAAGGGAGGTGGGCAGGGGGTGGGGGTGACTGGGTGAGGGGCACTTGAGGGGATGAGTACTGGCTGATATGCTATATGATGGCAAATTGAACTCCAATTAGAAAATAAAACAACAACAATAATGAAAAAAGAACTGAGGCTTCATGCATTTTCCTTCCAAGGCATCCATCACTCTTGGCACCAGGCCTAGTGGTCCACAGCTCATGTCTGTCCCACCAGCAAGTGTCTAACACAAGAATGCCATCTTCTCACTATTGATGTAATTATGATCATGTACCAGGTTGGGCATATAATGACAGAGCTACCTTCAAACACTTTTGGCCTAGTAAGAAAAATCAGTTATTCTGGTACCTCATGTAATAAATTATATAAGGAATACTAAAGAAGATGTAGAAAGGGTAAACTAATTCTGATTAAGAAATCCAGAAAAGAATCCAAGAAGCAGTGGCATTTGAACTCAAAAAGATGGGAAGAGCAAAGAGAAACTGAAAGTAGATCCTCCCAATACCAGGAGCTGAAAGTGTGTTTTGGGTCAGGGGTGGGGGTCGAGGTCGGGGGTGGGGGGTGGGGGGGTGGGGAGTGGAAATGAGGCTGGACAAGTGGGTGGAGCTCTATCGCAAAGGTCCTTATGGCATTTCCCAAAATGAAACCTTCCTGTACCTGGCCTATTTTCAACTTGACCTTAGAATGTAGAAGTGAAGAGCCACCCAGGATCTTACTGGCTCACTTCCTTCCAAATGTCAGAATCTCTCCTTAATGTAGCCTTAAGATCAGAAAACCCAAAGAACAGCTAAAACCTCATTTTCTTCCTCTCGTCTGAAGCCAGCTGGCAAAGTAAAGCAAATAAAATCAATACAGTACAACCGGCAACTGGTCACCCAGACATTCCTGCAGCCCCTTATGTTCATGTCCAAGACTATCCTTGTGGCTTATAATGACCCCTCCCCCACCACCCATGCACCTGGTTCCTTCCGGGAGAGTGGACTGCAAGAGTGGCAACCCGCCAGGCTTTTCACCTCTTCGCTCTCCTAGACTGTGTAACCCCATGCTGTTCCCAAGTCTCCCTAGCCTGGGCTTTCAGGGCTTGGCAAGAACGTGGAATTAAATATGTGGCAGATGTGCTCAGGGTCAAGGGGCTCTCATTCTTTTGCTAATTTGCAGTTTCTCTGACAGTCTTATTTTGTCCAGGTCCTCTGATTATTTCCTATCCCATCACACTATGAGGTCTGGAGGTCTGTGAATTTAGCTTTGAGCATATGACCAAACTCAGCAAACCAGGCAGTGTCAGGGACCCAAGAGCTAGTCTACAAAAGAGATTGAGTAAAATGGCATCTGTAGCTGGTGACAGGAGAAACCAGTCACAAGAGAGTATATCTCAGGAGGTGACAGACAATGATAGGTGTTGCAAAGTTTTAATGTCAACCAGTATCTTGACGGTTGAAGTTCAGCTCCCCTAGGGTAAGAGGACATTATCAACTCTGCTTGTGCTCTGAGGAATAGATGTGTCTTTTACCAATCCAAGGAGCCCAGGACACTCTAGTAATAAATGTTATGCCACCTAACAACAATGACTGTAACCCTGAGATGAATTGTTTGGGGAACAGGTCATATCAGACTGACTTTTAAATAGCTGTCCCTTTTCAACCTCCTGTTTTCAACTGGGCAACCGTTCCTGGCTTAAATGCTACTCTCTGTCCCTTAAGGGGGTATATATTTAGGTTTCTATGTGTCTGGAAAAAGCATATTTTTCTTGCCAGATCTGGAGCACTTCATCAATTTTGATTAGATGGCAAATGACTGAGATGTTCATATATGGTAATTCTGCACATAGGGAAGCAAGGTCTTAGATTGTCAATGTCTTTAGAAGCCGCGTCTCAGCTCCTTTCTGGAGATGATGAAGACAATGGCAGTTACAGGAAATGTTGCTCCTGTGATATACTGGTCTTGCAGCTGTGTTATAGATTTAAAATTAGGGTGCCAAAGAATTGGTTTGTTTGTTTGTTTTGTTTTGCCAAAGAATTGTTGTTGTTATTTTTTCTGTTCAGTTGGGCAAAGAACAATTCTAACAAGGCAGTTGCTGACAAACTGTTAATGAAAGGGGATTACCATTTGTGATAGGCTGAGTAATGGCCCCCAAAGTTATCTATATCCCAATCCCTGGAACCTACGAATGTTACCTCGTATGTCAAGAGGGACTTGCCAGATGTGATTGAATTAAGAATCTGGAGAGGAGGGTATTATCCTGGATTATGTGGATGCGTCCTGAATGATGTTACAAATGTCTTAGTAGAAAGAAAGTGGAGGGAGATTTGACTATAGGAGAGAAGACAATGTGACTACAGAGGCAGTGCTTGGGGTGATGCAGCCACAAGCCAAAGAACACATAGGGCCATAAGGAGCTGGAAGAGGCAAGAAATAGATTCTCCCTCTAGAACCTCAGGAAGACATCAACCTTGATTTCAAAGTTGACACTAGTGAAACTGATTTTGAACTTTTGGCCTCCAGAACTGTAAGAGAATAAATGTGTGTTGTTTTAAGCCATTAATATTGTGGCTATTTGCTATAGCAAATAGGAAACTGATATACCATCATACACGTATGGCCTACTCTCAAGAATGAAGCCTCTGTTACGTAGCTACATCCTCCATGTTTTTATATTATTTATTTTAAATATTTTTGTATTTATTTGAGACAGAGAGAGAAAGAGAGAGAGCACAAGCAAGGAGGAGGGTCAGAGGGAGAGGGAGAAGCAGACTCCCTGCTGAGCAGGGACTTGGTTGGGTCTCCATTCCATGTCCCTGAGATCATGACCTGAGCCGAAGGCAGACGCTTAACTAACTGAGCCACCCAGGTGCCCCACCTCCATGTTTTTTTTTTTTTTTATATAAATGGATTACCTATTTTTCCATTGAAGTAGGTGTGTGGGTAGTGATCTGTCAGATTTGCCTCATGCTAGATCTATATGGCTTGTTAATAACCAATTTTTTTAAAGAAACCCTGGCAAATGAGCCTCCTGAAGTTCAGAAAGTGTTGTGCAAGAGAGAAGTGTTTCGATCAGTCACTCCCGGAGCCCTGAACCAATCAGGTGGTTAGGCTATGCCAAGAGGTCCTTGTGTCCTGTGACAGTGAGCAAACACTGAGCATAATGCGTGAGCCATCTGGGTGTCAGTGCTGCTTGGGTGGGGACATGGATGACAGAAAGTCCATGACAGGCATGTCACAGCCCTCCACACTGCCATCTTGAGGCTGAACAGAATGCCATTTTTTCGTGCTTTCACACATATTCCTTAGATTTTTTTCTTTGGTGACATACTCATCTTCAATTCAAAATTGCCCTTGCAATTCACTTAGTTCTGATCGTGTCTTTGTAAACATGCTGGGAGTGGGGACGTACAGTGTGATTTGCCTCGGCCCACATACCCTAGGGATATTCTTGGATCCTCCATTCTTGGAGTGGACACAAATTGTTTTCGTTACATAGGACCAGGAGAATTTGCAAAGTTATCAACAAGAGCGTGGGGTCAGAGGGAAAGAATGAAGCCAAGACAGGGAACTTTAGAAATGTAATCTCATTTAATCCTCATGATTACCCATAAATTAAGGATCCTATGTCAAATTCACAGATAAGCTGAGGACCAGGAAGACTGAAGTTACTTGCTCACAGTTACCCACTTAAATGGTAGAGCTGGCCTCCAAATCCAGACTGGCTGGATTCCAAGGCTCTTGTTTTTCACCACACAATCCTGAAGGCAGCACAGGTTCCTGAACAGAATGTTCCGGGCATCCTCGCCTCTCAGCTCTCCCCAAAGAGCCCAGCAAAGAGGAGGGGAAATCCATTCAGAATGCTATTCTCAAGTGACCAGAAGAAAGAGCCCTGTTTTGAAGGCAAAGCCTTTTCTTTAAAACTGTACTCTGCTCAGCTCCTTGCTGCAGAGAGGTGTTGGTGCACGGAGAACACGCTCTTGCTCGGGTGCTGGGCCAAATCCATGTGGCATTGCTCCGCTAATAACTCGGCCATGGAGATGTGTGATCTTGGGCAGTTGTGCGCAAGCATCGGGGCTGCTCCATCTCGCCTTCCAGACTCTGGTTGCCCTCCCCTTCCACCCCACCCTCCACCTGCTCCAGGAGGAGAATGGCCATGCTCAGAGCTCCAGAAGAAAGGAGCAGAATGAAGACTGGGTCTCTTGGAGGAAAATGTATTTGCTGTCATGTTGTTGACATGGATGACCCAAGATGCAGATCCAAGGACATATCAGAAATTGGTCGACGGTGGTAGAGGAAAGGAACAAAGCCTAAGCTGAGTTTATGAAAGTTTTCCACTAAAGTCAGCAACAGCGTAAATTCAAACCAGGCACAAGGCGCCTGAATCTCCATATGAGTTGTTCATCAAAGGGCTAAAAGAAAGGAAATCTGAGCCGGAGCAGGGTCTGGTCTAAAAGCTTTCAAGTGATTCCTTTCCGTAAGGAAACTATTTCCTTTGTCTGTACATGTTCAGGAAAACTGCTTTTTTGGAAACTGGTTCACTCTCAATTCAGGTCACAATTTTTTAGACCAGTTTAAAAAAATGATATGGAAATATTTACTGTTCTTGATATACACACACACACACACTCAGTTACAAATATGTGGGCCTTGTTGACTCATGTTGGAATACCATTTAAGTATTTAATCTGGGTTGATTTAAATTAAGTTTAGTAAGGCAGGAGAGTGGGGCGCCTGGGTGGCTCAGTGGTTGAGCGTCTGCCTTTGGCTCAGGTCATGATCCTGGGTCCTGGGATGGAGCCCTGCATCAGGCTCCCCCACAGGGAGCCTGCTTCTCCCTCTGCCTGTGTCTCTACCTCTCTCTCTGTGTGTCTCTCATGAATAAATAAATAAAACCTTAAAAAAAAATAAAAACAGGGCAGAGAGTGAAGGAACTAGCTAGCACCTTGGATATCCAGACTCTCTGTGACCACGCATGCTGAAAATCAGGGAAATCAGGTGTCATTGTGATGCCTCTGATGTCCTTTAGAAAGAAAGGAGCCCAGAGTTCAAGTCCACACTCATCCTCACAGGGGAGGAGACTGTTTAATGTGACTGGCTGATTAAGAACCAAATGGAAGTGTCAAACCCGACCAGCCAAGGAGCCTCGGCTGTTGCTCTACCACAGGGTGTCTTTCTTTCAGTATTTTCTTCAGACAAAGGGCCCCCAAGTTCTTCATGGCATTCAAAGTCAGTCCAGAAGGGTCTTCTGTCAGCCCCTGGGGTCTTCAGCTCCCTGCCTGGGTTCCCCTAGGACACCCCCTTAGATGGCAGCCCAGGTAGGAGCCCAGCCAGGCCAGTGGCATGGGCTCACAGTCAGGGCCTTCCTGCTGTGTTTTTCACTGTGAGCCTTCACTTGATTGCATTATTCTCTCTTCTGGTTTTTGTTTCTTTCTCCCCAACCACCCTCCCCTGCCGTCCCCCCTCCTGGGTTTCAAATTTCCTTGTTTTCTCTGTAGTCTAATCGGATTCTTAGAAATTAGAGCTGGAAAGACATCTCAAACTTGTCTCCTCCATCCCTTGCCAGGGCACGATTGTTCCCTATGGTTAATTTTCCGAAGCTCCAGCCAGGCCTCCTAGAAGGAGTGTCTCTAATCGTGGGGTTCCTACCACTTCCCCTTGAGAGACACCCCCCTCGCCTCGTGGACTTGACTTGTAAGGAATACTTTCCGAATACCCAGCCGTCAAATTTCCTTTCTTTGCTTCCTTGCAGCTCCTCAGCCTCCTCCCCTGGCGGTGGGTTTGGGTTCCTGCGTCCACGGCACCCCCTGCAGGAGACACTTACTGGATATCCGTACAGGGAGATGGCTATTTTGTTTTGTTTGTTTTTATTGAAGTTCAATTTGCTAACATATAGTATAATAGCCAGTGCTCATCCCATCAAGTTAAGTGGCTTCTCTTTGGGAGAAAAGATTTGCCTTTGTGAACCTGATTCTGGATCATCCATCAGTGGACCAAAATTATAAGGTACTCAGTGTAGGAGGTTTTACATTTATATTTGAGATACAGAAACTCTATAAATGAAAGAAAGTCAAAAATTTTGCCTATTTGTTGTCTTTATTTGCATTAACGACTTAATGGGAAATTAGTACTGACCGTCCTCCTTTCTGCTTATTAACAGAGTGGTTAAGCCAGTGATAAAGCACTAGGTGCTGCTGTCTGTTTTCCAGAAACTAGTCCTTACAGTGTTGGGTGCGGAGTATCCGTAAGCCTCCTCGGCGGAACCCCAAACAGTGCTCCCTGTGGACATGGTAAAATGTTCTGGTTGATGACCTGCTCTCAGATGCTACCAAACCTCTAGCAGGATGTGGTTCCCAGTCAGCCTTTCTCCATGAAACGTCCTGGAGTTTTAGAATTAAGAAAATGTCTTAAAATGCATTAATAATAAATATAATAAAGAGATTTATGACTATTTCTGAAGCCCTACTTAAGTAACGTAGGAGCCAAGTCAGGGTTTTGATAGAATGCAACATTCTTGGAAAACTTAGAGACCTGCTGGATTATAAATTTACAATTTCCTTCCTTACTGCGCTGATGAAAAATATATTAATTGATGAAAAGTTTTGTGCAGCTTCTTTTATTTCTATCACGCTACACGTGTCGGTTGTGTAATTATAAACCTGCCTTTCTTTGGGTCTCCTTGGGGTAATTGCCAAAAACCTAATAAAGTTTTGGGAGCCCGGAAAATTGCCCAGCCGAATAGAAATACCATTTCAGGGAAACAGCTAACACAGTAAAATCTCCTTCTTTTATAAGTTAATACTCTTCCTTTTTTTTTGCTTCCTGTCTTAGTTTTACACATTTTGCCTTAGCAGTTACTCTCATTTTGAAAACATCCCTTTCTCAGTGGCTTGGCCCTGACCAACCCAGGTGGGAAAATTTTTTGCTTTTAAATATCTTGTTACACCAACAGTTCTTTTCCCCTTAGCAATAATTTTCATCTTCAAACTCATTTTGGGCGTCGGAGTGATTCCCAGTAAGGGATCCCCAAACACCTAGAGGTCCTGAAGGTAGTAATGGGAGTCTATATATTTTACATATTTCAAAAAGCCTAATGGAAATCACATATTTACTCAGAATAAGGCTGCAGAAGAAATCAGTAAAGTGTCTTTGATTTGGTTAGAGTGAGACTAGAAATAGAGCAAGCCTGTGTGCTAAGGACGGACAATTTGTGCGGATGGGAAAGATGTCGCTGTCATCACAGGGATTTGTGTGTGTGACTCTCGGAACTCAAGCTGTTACTCCAGCCCCACTACTTTGTCGAGTAGATTACAATTTTTGAAGGGAATAGTCTGAGGTGGGTGGAGGGGGTCGATCAATTTCTAAAAGGGAGTTCGGAGAGGAGAAAGTCAAGAATCGTCCCTCTTCAATGTTCCTTAAGTGGTCGCTCTGTTCTCTAGGCTAGATGCCTTTCCAGAAGAAAGGGAAGTTTTATGAGGAATTCAGTGGGCCTGGGGTCTGTCAGAGGATCTCAACTGATTCCTTTCTGGCATTCCTCCTTCCGCTGGGGCAGGAATGTGGTCGGATTCCAGGGGTTTGCAGTTTCTACTCTTGCTCACTGCGGCCTCCACCAGGTTTTCCTCTCCAGGAAACAGAAGAACTTGGCATCATCCATTCCTACAGTCATCGTGGAAGAGGGAGAAGAACCCACGTAGGCTCAGTGTTTGAATTCCTTGGAATACGATGCTTTGTGAATGCATGTTCTTATTATCCTATAAATCCCCCCAAAAGCGAGAACCCAAAGACAGATACATATAAGGAAATATTGTCTAGAAGGAGCCCTATATATTTGTACGTATGTACAGGTGCATATATATTTATACACACATAGGCACGTCTCACACACAGGTATGCACGTGCATTATTACACATAATTGTGTACGCACCCACAGACACGTGTACTTCCCCCTCTTTTTGGCCTGATTTATTAATAATTAGCGTTCCATTAAAAAATGAGTTTTACGTGAATCGCACAGGCCTGAAATCGTTTCGGTGGCAGATCGTATTTTACCATTGGGGTTTCAGAAGTCGCTGCAGAGCACAATGCCATCTCCATATTCATATTTCAGATCTGTCAAGACACCCGGATAGTTCATCTGATCACATGGATTTCCATTCCAGGCCTTGAGAGACAAGAAGCGTGGCCATCACAGAGAGCCGGGGCAATTAAACCGAATCAGCGCTCGGGTCTCAGCGGATGTCCTCTGGGTTACCATGGGGGACGCGGGCTGGTATGAGGTTTAATCAGCCACTAACAGCACCTTGCTGGGAACTTCATGGTTGATAAAGGCAGCCGCATCAGACCAAGTAGCTCCTACTTTTTAAAGAGAAAGCAGCCTCTTTTGAAATGTAAAAAAGGCAGGCTTTGTTGCACCGCGCAGGACGCGAGAATCTGAGAGGAGTTGCGGTTTGTTTCCTCCCGCGGTCTCCAGCATTTTTCCTGGGTTTTGATAATAAAGTGAAAGACGCCCTTTAGGCTGCATTTTTAAAGGCTCCTCCTCGCGCCCACAGCCTGCCCTCCCTCGTGGGTCCCTCTGCGGGGCCCGGTGTTAGGTGGGTCTCTGCATCACCCCTGCCCCTGTGAGGCTGCTTTGTGAGCCACATTGGTCACAGCGTGCCAGGGAGTACCCGAACGCGAGTGCCAAGACAGACAGACAGACAGACAGACAAAGAGACAGAGAGGAAGAAACAAGGAAAGAAAAAAAAAAAGAAAAAGAAAGGCAGAATGAAAAAAAGGAAGACAGGAAGAAAGGAAGGAAGAAAAGAAGGAAGGAGAAAGGGAAAAGAAAAAGGAAAGAAAGAAAAGAAAAGAAAAGAAAAGGAAAAAAAAGAAAAGAAGAAAGAGAAAGGGAAACACTGTCCAAACGGAGCCCAAGCACACAGGAATGGGGCCTCTTCTGAGGTCTAACTGCTCTGGTCTCTGAGAAGGAGAAGTTATTCTTTGCCTTGGAGTTTCATTTTTCTCTCAACTCTTTACAGACAGTTTTTGTTCCCCCAAAAGATGGGTGGTTGAAGGCCTGATTAAAAGAGATCCTCAAGTGCCTCCAGGTAGGCTGGCCTCAGCATTTATAGTTAAGACCAGGACTTTAAAGAATGAAAGGAGGGTGTTGTCAATAATCCTGTGCGGACAAAAGGCAGAAGCTGAGACTGGTATAGGCCAAGCTATGACGTTGGACCCCTCGATCCCCTGGCCGGTTTGCAGGCCACAAGTCCACAAGTCCTCACACGTGGCCTCTGTCCTAACCTCGGATGCCCGTCTTGGAGAATCTGAAGCTAAGAGAGTCCACTTAGCAAAAGCACGTAGGAATCCCAACTACGGAGATGCAGGATTTGCGATTGAGCAAATAAAGAGACACATTGGCATTTCTTGCATCACTGGAGAGCTCTATTTTCTTTTCCAGAATTGCTAAACACTACAGGCAACTTTTTTTTTTAAGGTTTATTTATTTGAGAGAGAGAGAGTGCATGGGGAGAGAGACAGAGGGAGAGAATGTCAAGCAGACTGTGTTGACCGCAGAGCCCGATATGGAGCTTGATCCCAGGACCCTGAGATCAGGACCTGAGCTGAAACCAAGAGTCAGCCGCTTAACCGACTGCGCCACCCAGGCCCCACCCAGTGGCTCTTCTTAATACTATCTGCTGCTCTTTCCTCTTCTTTCTCTTCTACACTTAGCAGGCCTGTGTCTCTTGGCCACAGTAAAAGGGCTATTGAGGGTGTCCATCCCTTGCCACTCGCTCCTCCGCAGCTCCTGGGGACCCTCCCAAATACCACATTCAGCCCCTCCCCGCTGCCTTCCAATCAGATTTTTTTCCAGAGCAGCTGACCCACAGTGACAGTGTTGGGACCCTTGATAGTAATAGTCCCTGCTCACCTGCTAACTGTCCTAAAGACCCGAAGCACCTCTGGGGCTGGTGGGGGTCAGGACGGGGCAGGGGTGCAACACCTTGGCCACTCGCCACCAGCTATGTTACCCCCTCCTCAGTGTTTTTGCCTACAGCTCTGAGAGGCCCAGAGAAGGGAAAGATGCCAAAATCCCTTCTCAAGAGCTCTTAGGTACTGTCACAGGGCTGGGTTTTTCCCTCTCCACATTTTAATTCCACTTAATTATCGTATTCCATCTCAAAGGAGATTAAGAGGAAGAAGAGTTAAAGAAGTAGGGGCAACAGGGAGTCTGAGGCGCTGCTGGGGAATATTCCTGGGGTAAAATAACACAGGGTGACAGTTATTTGGAGGCAAAGGGGAGAAGGCGCGGGAGACTGGGGACATGATCGGGATAATGAAATGTTGGTGACACAAAGGTCCAGGAAAGTGGTCAAGTGTCAGAAGGCCCTGGAAGGAAAGAATTCCCTGTTTGCTCCTTGCAAGTCTGTTTTTAAAAGCCAGTTCTTCAAAACTGAAACAAAACTTTGTGTCTGTTGTCACAATTTTTCTCCAGCGTGAGGCATGACAGTATTTAAGCCTTCATTGACACATCCATAATGCCCCAAAGAGAAAGGGGTTAATGGAAAAGGTTGCAAACCTTCCAGTACATGGGGCTTGATGCAGGCGGACGTGTGCGTCCCTGTGCGTGTGTGTGTGTGTGTGTGTGTGTGTGTGTGTGTGTGTGTGTTCATTCCTGGGCTTTTCTTTCCAGGAGATGTTGACGGTGGCTGCACTGTATCTTAACTGTCAAGCTATTTTTTCCTTGCTAGCTTTCATTTGTGTTTTTCTTCACCTTTTGGAGACCCCTTACCTCTCCTCTCTTAAATCTACACTCACCACAGAGCAGACATAATCCCAGATTTTCAGTAAATCAACACTATTTGCTCCCCACTGACTGAGAGAATTTGATACTGACAGACTGTTATACCTAAAAGAAAAATACTGCCATGGCTCCTCTCACATGCTTCGCCTGGAAGGGAGCGCAGGGAGGAGAGTGTGCGGTATCCATTATAAATTAGGCAACACGGGCCCTCGTATTCTTATCGTGTGTTTCATAAAAGTGGGTGCACATGCTCCCCTACCTTCGCCCCTATCTTTGACCAAATGAACCCCCCCCGTACCTGGAGTATTTCCAAATGCAATTAGCTCCCTTCAGCGAGGGCACCCGTGACTTATCTGGGCTGTGGCAAGAGTAGAGTCCGCTGCCTGAGACAATGCGCGCCCCGTCATGCGTGAGAGAGGCTGACATGTGGGGACTCGGAGGGTCACACGTTGACAATTCTGGCCTCCAACTTATGAAGGCGCCTTCTGGGGAGGGGGTCGAAAGAGCAGTTTTCTTTGTTAGTCATCTCTGCATCTGTGATGGTGGGAGGATTTAGACTCTGTGTTCCTGGGTTGGAATTAATGGACAGAACTGCCTCTAAGGTTTCTGACGCTTCTCAATTTAAATAATCGGGGTGCAAGCTTAGGCCTTAAGTTAGAAGTGACTCTGGGTTGGATATGAGACTTCTGCCAACATGGCCCAGGCTGCCCCATGGAGTGATCCAGCAGCTGCATGCTCATGCTGGAAGGCCGGTGAGGTACCAGAGAGGCACTGTGGAGGCTCCAGAGTGGGCTAAACGCCTCAGGGTGCAATGACTGGTGGCCACAGTTTTCTTGATCTCAACCGTTGCCAAGACCAATGAGCATGGAAGACTAGTTACAGCTTTGAAGAGCTTAGGCAAGAGATTATAAACTGCTTGAGGAAGGTTTTTCCAAGGAACAAATGCCCACAGCAATATATACCTGAAGTGTGAGCGGGAAGGGGAAGAAGGAGTTTTTACCATCAGGTATACCCGGGAAGTGATACAAACCTATACCCTTCCTGGAAATTCACAAACCATATTCACTCATTAAAGGCAATGAGAAATCTTTCCAACACAAAGCTAAACGTAGCATTTCCCATAGGACTTCCTACTCTTGACCCTTCAAAACACCTACTAATACCTCACAGGACCACTTTGAGAATGGCTGCCTCAGGCATCTATCTGTTCCTGGTGCCAGTCACTGCCCGGCACCAAGAAAGCAGTCAGTATGATCCCACAGATATGGATTCAGCCCCAGGCATTGGTCTAGGGCCCGGGGATATTGAAATGACTTAAACAGACAATTCCTATCCAAATGAATCTGCTATTCTAGTCTATTCTTTGTGAGCTCAGGTTGACCACTGAAGGTCAATACCAGCCCAATCCTTTAGTGTTACAGTGATGGAACTGGAAGCAGTCGGGGCCACGCAGGTAAACTGCCGGTGGATGTGACCCAAGATGGGAGTCCCCGGCCACAGTCACAGGGTTCTTCGCGTTTCTATGACCAGCCTCTGCCATGTAGCATGTCGGGTTCCCAGCCATTGCTACATCCAGCAGCAAGCACTCCATCAGTCTGCTTTGCAGGGCATCAAGCTTTTGTCTGTCAATCCCAGCTCTGTGGCTGCCACAGCGTGTGAGTCAGGAGGTAAAATCACTCATTTTCACTTTACCTTGGTTTCCTAACATGTAGCAAATAGGGATGATTAATAATATTCATCTCCCATTTCATATCCCCTTTGGGAGATGCCAACCTCTCTGTAACACATAATATAGTGCCTGGGCCCTCTGGGCATTCAAGACTATTTAAATTATTTCATAAAAGCAGAATTCCATTCCTCCTATTTCATCCTTTTCAGCCACTATATGTATTTTTTTTTTCCATAAGCAATGTTTCTCTTCTGGTTTCTGTTTTGTTTTCTGAGGGCAAGGTCTGATGAAAGAAAACAATCACCTCTTCCTCTGTGAAGTTAAAAATCCCCCAACTTCTCCTTTGGTGCCCAGCCATACCACTGAGTGTCAGCATGCATCTGTCTCCTTCGCTCATTTTCCTTGGACCCTCTCTGTGTTTTTAGTAATTGATTAGGGGCCCTGCAGAGGTCTCCTCCACACCCTGTGGTCTGTTTCATTTGTGATGACCACACCTCCCTCACAACCCACTGAGATGTCAAAAGCTGCTATTCAGAGACGGGCTGATCAATTGAAGTAGGTTTTGGCTGGGAAGACTCCCATCTTTCCGCCTTTCCTCCCCAGTGCTTGGATCTTCCCGAGATCCTCTTGATCCAGGGAACTTGGCAAGCAGAGAGCTCAAACTCCAAGTGCAGGGAAGTGATGTGGGGGAGGCAAGCCCCTGTCCCAGCTCCCAGCACGTGTAACCTTGCTGAGAAATACTGAACGTGTCAGTCACGGATCAGCTCTCATCCACCCTCCTGCTCCCGTCTTGCTCTACTGGTTAGGGACCTAGGTTCTCCTCAGCCTCTGGGTTGAGGTTTGCTGCTTTGCATAACCCCACCCCCCATACCCACCTCTTCCGCTGGATCCAATCACAGGTGCCGATCTATCAGAGGCAATTCTGAGATCCTCTTACCTCCTGTCATCACTGCCACACATCAGCCAGGGCGCTGTTGTCCGTGTTCTTAGAGGCGAGGCCAAGAGATGGTAGGGAGAGAGAGAACGCGCTGAGAATTTGAGAAAGCTAATCCATTTAGGAAGCTCCTGTGAATGGGCCCCTGGGAGAAAGGTGCTCAGCTCTGAGTTTTAAGTAAGCTCTCCTAAGATGCCAGATGGTGGTCTTATGCCACGTACTGAATGCCAGACACTGAGAAATTGTGTGGTGACACAAGTGAGTGCATGTAAAGCTGGGGAGATTCTAAATAAGGTCTGTGGACTCTACAAATGTCAGTTCTCAGCTTTTGATGTTAGGCTATAGTCCTGGAAGATGTTACCAAGGGGGGGAACTGGGTAGAGGGTCCATAGGACCTTTCTGTAGCCTCATTATGACTTCCTGTGAATTTATAATTACTTCTAAAGAAGCATTTTTAAATATTGTGTAGTGAAAATAAGCAAACATTCCATTCCCAGAAAAGTAGTTTGAAATTCAGGGCCTCCTTATAGAGCCTACCCACTTTTTGGCTCCAATAAGACAGTAACAACCAAAATTTTCTCAATAAACATTCATTGGGGGTGCACTATGGTGGCAGGTACCGAGGATATGTTTTTAGCATGGTTTCACACAAATGGTGGAGAATAGTTGCTGGGTGAATGATTGAATGAAGGTGAGAAGAAAGGAGGACCCCATTACACCAACTAGATGGCAGGGGAATTGCAGTCCTTTATTTTTACCGCAAAATGGCTTAATGGTTTGGAATGGAATGTGGAACCTATACATGTAAGGCAATGGATACATTTGATCATAAAACAGGCCTTTTAACAACAAATCAGTCATGATTATAATGACAATGGCTGCCTGTCAGTGTTGCAGCCCAAGAGTCAGTATTTTTTATGTCTATAGTCCCACTCTGAAAGGCAGGTAAGAAGTCTAACAATGCAGGGAGTGAGGCCCGCAGATCTTCTACACACAAAATACCTTTGAACTTTTATAAGCATGTGGCTGTTCCTGAGAAATAAAGCAGGCCTGCAAGGCCAGTTCTTTAGTACCTGAAATGGAATGATTTTACTAGAGCAAAATAAAGAACATCACTTTAGGGAAAACCAAGCATCAAGATGACCCAGCCACTTGAGCTCTTTAAGGACCTTGAGTTTCATATTTCCTATCTGCTCCTTCATTCTCTCTCCAGAGGGTAGACATCCTTGCCTGCCCCAACCAGGCTCACCTATTCAATCTCCCCCAGGATGGGAGGATGCCTGACCACCCTTGACAAAGTTGAGGGGAACAGGGTATGGTGGGCACAAGGTGACTCTCTCTCCCATATTCCAGAATGAAATCTGGCCTTGTAGCCCTGCATGCTGTCACCAAACAATTCAAGAGATCTGACACATGGCTCTGTGTGGCTCCAGAAAGCAGATAGGATAGAAAGTTGCAAAGCCTCCTCTGGACAGAGCCTAGGTACAACTAAGGATCCCTAATTATTCCAACTTTTGTAAAACAGAATGAGGGGCTAATCAAGAGGGAAAGTGGTTGCCATTCTAGGGGCATCCCTAATGAAGCTAGATGATCATTTAAGTGATCTGGGGTAGAAGGGTTTGCTGCACAGGATAGAGACTTGAGGGGGACAGTCTGTCCTGACTTTCCCAAGTCCAAGTTCACATGCCTCTGCCAAGTTCAGCAGAGACTACTGAGGAACATGTGGGGCCCAAGCAGTAGCCAAAGCAACAAGTGTTACCCCATCACGTCCACCCTTATCTCCCCAGCAGGGCTCAGGACAACTGCACCAGCAGCCCCTGTCTTCTGCATGTCAGCCCTGGCTCATATGGAGTACACCCTCTTATTGAGCAGAGGTAAGAGGGAGGGAGTGGAGATGAATGAGAAAGAGAGTCCGGGCCAGTCTTCCTGGGTGCTCCCCAGGAATTTTGATTCTTTCCTGGTAGGCAGGCGGGTGAGAAATCACAGACACACAGATCAGTGTTTGGGCAAGGGGACCCATCAAATCCTACAGCATAATAAAAGTTTTCAAAATTTTCTCAGGAAAAGAATTCTAACCTCTCCTCCCAAGTGTAACTCATTCTATCTTGAAAGCTTACTTTGGAAATCATGTCAAATTTTAAATCTGAAGGACATTCATAGTCTCTGAGAGCCTACTTTGTGCGCCATGTGTGGTGGCTTATGGTTTTGCATCCTTGGTGCAGAGATATGGATAACTGCTTTAGTGTCTAACAATAATGATTTGTGTGTGGGGGGGGTAGGTAAGAGGGTGGGAAGACTTTGATTTTAATGTAATAGCTTCGATATTGTGCAATAACTCCAATAGAATCACTGTTTGAGGACCTCTGACTTTTCCTTGTACGAATGGATAAAGATTTAAGAGCAAAATGACTGGGAAAGTTGGGTTTGGGTTTAATGTAAATAAGACACAAGGTTTTCATGCCCTTCTGCTTTCACTGGGGACTCATTTCCCTAATATAGTCTCGTTGTAAAACAATCCACTCCCGAGGAGGTCAACAGTGAAAAGTTTGTCTTCCGAAATTAGTAATCAAAGAGTGAAAATAATTAATAGAGAAAACAGCACAGTTCCACACTGTGTTCCCATGTAGATGTCTATAGAACAATAAATCAGTGGGGGAAAGAAACAATATAGGCATTTACAATTAGGCCTCATGCATAATGCCCTGGAAGGAGGATTTGTGTTAAAAAAGACAACATCTGCCGCAAGTTGGTTTATAAATAATACAGCTAGATATTCAGGTAATGACATGACAGACGGTCTCTTGTGTCCTTGTCCTTTTGTGTCCAGTGCTGAATGTGTTTACATCCTGCAGCTTATGACATACATGCCTGGCCTGTTTGTGCTCGGGCCAGGAGCTTCTTTCTCTCTTCTCTAGTTAAATGCTTCTTTGCCCAAACCATAGCATTCCACATAGACGACCCAGATATCCAGAGAAATCTGCTCCATTTGGTTTTAATTGATCCCTTACTGTGAGAAGGTAAGCGCCTGAAAGGAGTGTGATCAGATGCATACTCAGCACTCTCATCCATGAACCAATTTCTTTTGTGTTGACACCCAGGCTTGACAAAAAGAGTGATGGTTAAGGTCAAGTGCATGAAAGCTAATTCTAAACAATGATGGATGAGCCAAGGCTTGGACTCTATCTTATCTGGGATGTTGTGCTAAAAGGTTGGGTATTTCCCCCCTTATTTTGAAAAGTCTCCTAATTCTCAAATTAATGAAGTTATCACAGATCCAGTATTTGTGGGGGATCTTTTCTTTTATTATTCAGCTCTTCACCACTCTGCTGACAGCGGTGTGAGTGATGGCCTTCAAGCAGATGATTCTTCTTTGCCATGAAGGAACTGATAAATACTGCCTGTCTCTGCAATAAATTGTGCATGAAATAGTCCACTCTGGTAATCTACAGAGTTATGGTAAGGGAAATGGCATTGTGAGGAAAAGCAGCAAAACTGCAATTAACTGAAACCCAAATTGAACAGAATCCTCAAATAACCTGAACTGTGTTTTTATTTATTACTGTTTGTTTCTATTTATGTTCCATTTTGAGGGCAAGAGTCATAGCAAAATGAGGTGCTGTTGGGGAACTAATCAGAAAGTTCATTTTCACAGTATTTAATGGAATTAGTAGACATTTATTTCAAGCTCTGCTACCTGGTAGGGTTTCAGTATTGTACTGTAAGATTTCCTATTAACAACAATGACCCAGAGACCAGGCGGTGCCCAGAATTCTCAAGTAAAACTACAAATAAGTTTATGATATTCATGTCTCACAAGAAGAAAGCAAATTTGTGTATGGTACGTACTCTTCTCAACAATACAGATTAAAATAAAAGATTAGAGAATGAAGATATATTAAGTTCCAAAGCTCTGGCTTCCATATGTAAAGATTTTCACTGCACTTAGAAATATAGTGAAATACAATATATTTCAAAAATAAATTTAAATAAGTCACTGAGTCAATTTTATGCTAGTTTTTTTTGTTTTGTTTTGTTTTTGTTTTGTTTTGTTTTTGCCTGGGTGCTGTAGACTGCTCTACACTGTTTGGTTTTATTTTTGAGGGGAGTATTTATTTATTTATTTATTTATTTATTTATTTATTTTCCAGTATTGTTAATTCATGGTGTTCTATTAGTTTCAGATGTACAATATAATGGTTCAGGAGTTCTGCACATTACTCAGTGCTCACCAAGATAAGTGTACCCTTGGTCCTCTTCACCTAGTTCACCCATACCTCCACCCCCCCCCCCCCCCCCAGGTAACCACCAGTTTGTTCTCTATAGTTAACAGTCTGTTTTTTGGTTTGTCTCTTTTTCTCTTTGTTCTGTTTCTTGAACTCTATATGTGAATGAAATCATATGGTGTTTGTCTTTCTCTGACTTGCTTCAATTAACATTATGCTCTCTAGGTCCATCCATGTTGTTGCAAATGGCAAGATCTCATTCGTTTTTATGGCTGAATAGTATTCTATTATATAATTTATATAACTTCTTTATCCACTCATTTATTGATAGACACTTGCGCTGCTTCCATAATTTGCTATTGTAAATAATGCTTCAATAAATACAAGGGTGCATATATCTTTCCAAATTAGTGTTTTCATACTTTGGGGGTAAATACCAGTAGTGGACATACTGGATCATATGGTAGTTCTATTTTTAATTTTTTGAGGAAATTCGATGCAATTTTCCACAGTGGCTTTACTAGTTTGCATTTCAACCAATAGTACACTGATTTCTTGAAAGTAGTTATGGTGCCTTTTCTGTAATATATACATACTCTTTGAGTGTTTTCCTCTAGGATTATGGCAATACACAAATGTTGCTTGGCTTGCAACTTACTGGGTGTATTTTCTGTCATTTCCAAATACTGACCTCAGAGGTACCAGGAAACCAATCATAAATACAAATACTGTGTCTTTCCCATGGATATCGATTAAAATGTGCTCTGATGTTAGTCATTCACAACCGAGTACAAATTTAAGTCAATGTGTTAACTCTTTCAGTGAGGATTGTCTCAAATAGTGGGATATAAATGTTTGTCGTCATTAAACAAGCGTCAAGGAGCAGGTATTGTGTTGGAGATCAAGAATCTCTCAGCACCAAGCTATTGTTGGCATTGAAATAAACTTGGAAATCATCCATTAACCCACTCCAATTATTTAAGCTCAACTTATATTAAGGTCCTGCTTTATGTCAGGCAGCACAGTGCTTCCTGAAATCTGCTATTTCATTTTATCCTTATAGAACCCTATGAAGTTAGGATGATTATCATTATTTCATAGATGAAGTAACTGAGACCTCAAGAGTATTAACTTTCAGACTCAAGATCATATAACCAATATATGGCAGAGCTGGTATTTAGAAACCAGGTTCTCTGGCTCCCAAGGTCAAGGTCTGGCAGCAACATGGTAAATTGGAAAGCATGTTAAAAATATCAGGAGATATAGGACTTGCCATTGCTGTTCATGATGATGAAATTCTTGGGAGACGAGAGAAAAAAGAGAAATCCCTGTGTCATTAGCTTTTGTTAGAGTAATATTATGCAATCACCTCAAAACACAGGGAATTAAAACAATCATGAAATGTCTGTGGATCATTTGGAAGGTGGCTGATCCAGGCTGGCCTCAGTTGGGCTTAGCGTCAAGCTTCAGTTTGGATTCAGGTCTGCTTTATGTGTCTTTCATTTTCCATGTACCAGTGGGCTAGCCAGGGCGTTCTCTTATCATGGCAATGGCAGAATATAAGAGTAAGATTAACTACATAAGGACAAGTCACACCTCCGTGTCACTTCTGTTAATATTTTACTGACCAACTCAAACTGCAAGTTCAAACCCAGCATCCATGTAGCTGCTCATGGAAGGAACCTATCCCAAGCCCCTCAAAACTGTCATCTACCTATGGCATCAGGCTCAGAGCCAATGATCTCATGGTCCATATCAAAGCTGGGTTTATCTCCTTTTAGTTTAAAGACCAAAGAAGTAAAAAACAACTGTTATGCTCCCTCTATACTTAACACACAACAGTGGAAAGGAATAGGTCTACTCTTCTTTGACAAGGAAAGAATGCTGAGCATATACCTGCCACTGATCATAGCAAGTCTCAAATACTGCAGGGAAATGATGTTGGTGCCTGTTCCCTAGAGGTAAGAAATGTTTCCCAATCTGGCCCCAATTCTGCTCCCTATGCATCTGTCTTGTGTCCTTGTTCACTATCCTTGACTCTATCCTCTGGAAGTTCTTTTTTTTTTTTTTTCCAACATCCTCTTTGCCCACTTCCAATGAAGCCAATAGAGAATATATTTGTCTTAAAATCTGAGCAGCTTTCTCAGACTTCTTCCTATCTCTAGAAAGTTGAGGGGCCCAGAGGAATGTTTATACCTTGAAAAATCTCAATCTTCTTACACGTCTAATGGTGCTTTTTGACAATACAGATCTCTCAAAAGCCACGTGGGTTTTCTAGATATTTGATTTAGTCAACACCATGTACCAAAACACATAATTATTTCCAACAATACCTCTCCAAATGTAAACTCAACTGTGCATACTTCAGCCTCATCCAGCTTCTGTGGAACTATGCCCTAACATTTCCACAAGACTTTTTGTTCAGCCAAGACAATATATGAAGCCCTGTATTTTCTGTTGCCAAACAAAGGGTGTTATAGTCATACCTCTGATTTGGTCTTTACATTAAACATACATCTTCTGTCAACACATGGATTTTATTTTATTTTTAATAGAATTCACCATACTAGTCACACCATTGATTTAGTGAGATTCAGTTTTATTTTCAACACTGAGATTTTTGGACTTTCTATATTCCTTCAAAATGCTGCTTGCAAAAAATAGCCAGTTTGTTTCTGAGTTCTCTCTCTCTCTCACACACAGCTTCTCAAATGCTGCTAGTAGCTACAGCTTAGCTTTCAACATTTTGCCACAGATATGCTCTCTCAAATCTGCAAATTCATTATATGCACCATGTATACCTTCTAGATCATTGCGGGCAACATTTTACCAGTGTTTGCCATTGTGTCCCATGGGCTCTTAGTTTTCCAACTCCTCTATCAGGTTGATATTTTTTCTAGCTGCAGTATTTGTATATTAAGCACTGTCTCATTCCCAGCCACTGCCACAGATTTTAAGTTTTTTGTTCTGGGAGTAATCCATTTCCAATACAGTTTTTTTTATTTATCATTTGTCCACCATGATGTTCCATAATAAGCCATCTCAAAATTTAATGACTCTTAGAAACAATCATATGTTTAATTTATGTGTCCATGGGTTGCCTAGGGGCTGGTAGATACAGGCTGGGCTCAGCTGGACTCAACTCTAAGTTGCAAGTTGGGTCCAGGTCTGCTCTAGGTGCGCTTTATCCTCTTTTGATCAGCAGGTTAGCCAGATCATCTACTTCTTATGATGATGGAAAACCTCAAACACATTTCTTTTGGTGATGGTAGAAGCCCTGGCACATTTGCAGTCATTGTTTAAATCCTGTGGATTCAAACATTACTTTGGTCAAATCAAGTAAGATATTAGACCGTATGCTAGATTTCCACAAAGTTAGTGGCTTAAAATAACACGAATTTATTATCTCACAGTTCTATAGGTCAGAAGTCTGACACAAGTCTCATACTCTTTACTAGAGAGAAGCACTGGGGACGGATTCCTTTTCCAAATTCATTCAGGCCATCGGCCAAATACAGTTCCCTGTGGTTGCAGGACTGAGGTTCCTGTATCCCTTTGGCTGTTAGGCAGGGATCCACCTTTGCTCCTAGATCCTGTCCACATTTCTTCTGAGTTCCTCATCCATCTCAAAGCTAGCAAGGCACACCAAGTCCTTCTCAAGCTTCTTGCCTCTCCAATATCCCCGGTGTTGCATCTCATCTGCCACACCTCTCTGACTTCAGCCAGACTGATATCTCATTTTGAAGAGCTCTTGTGAATAAATTGTACCCACCTGGATAATCCAGAACCCTCTTCCTGATTTCAGATCTGTAACCTTAATTCTTTCTGCAAATTCCCTTCTCAGTCATGCCCAGATTTGTGTAATTGACTAGCCAGTGGACAGAAATCTTGAATTTTGTCTACTGCAGACCCCAAATCAAGGGGCATGGACATACACTTTGTTCACCATAATATGGCAAGCCAGCATCAGTGGGGGAAATTGTCTTACCAAAGAGAAGACAGAAAGAGTATATATATATTTTTAAAGATTTTATTTATTTATTCATGAGAGAGAGAGAGAGAGGCAGAGACACAGGCAGAGAGAGAAGCAGGCTCCATCCAGGGAGCCCGATGTGGGACTCGAACCCGGGTCTCCAGGATCATGCCCTGGGCTGAAGGCAGCACTAAACCGCTGAGCCACCCGGGTTGCCCAAGAGTGAGTATATTGTAAAAAATCAAAACTAAGGGTCAGCAAAACTTTAATGTTAACGACTAGATGATAAATATTTTAGGCTTTGTGAAATATATGGTCTCTGTCATAACTATTTACTTCTGTCTATTTACTTTTGTAACTCAAAAGCAGCCACAGGCAATGAATACATAAACAAATGAGTATGAATAAAACTTTACAATAACACTTCACAAAAACAGGCAGCAGGCTGAATTTGTCCCATAGGCTACAGTTTGCCAAACCCCGGTATAAACTACCACGGTTCCCCACCAAGCTCCTTCTCTTGTAATAAGAGGCTTCGGTGATAGATCATGTCTTGTAACATTGAGTGGGCCCCAAGATAACAAAACTAAACAAACATTAGTTCCTTATCACAGGAGCTGATTTTACCCTGAACAGGTCTTTGTCTAAAGCTTCTTTCAGATTGTATATCCTACCATTTAAGGTAAGGTTGACAAACTGAAATATTGCACCTGATTATCTGTCAGGTGGCCACACTGTGAAAGATCATACCAGACATTTGTGGGCAAATTACACACTGACTGTCCAGGAAATTCTTTGAGCATCATACTCACCTGGGCAGCTGAGGCACGGGCAGCCCAACATGGCTAAGTCACTTGTGGTGTGTGGTGGTCGCTTGCCTACGTAAGAATTGTCCTCACTCCCTGTAGATATGGGTATAGTACTCCTACCGAGAATTTCTATCACATTCTCCTGAGAATGAAAAGGGCATGCTGAAATCTGGAAATGCTCCTCTTGTGGAGAGACACTTGTCAGAAACTTTGAGTCTTCCAGAATTTAGTTCAGTTTAGCCCGACAAACACTGAACATCTACTATATGTCCAACACAGGGCAAAAAAATAAAAATGAACACCAAGTTCCTCCAGGTGGCATGTTGAGTGTAATGGCAGCTAGTCCTGTTAGAGTGGCTCGGGTAGGCTGAGCAGGGCCTCTTTGTGTTCGTCTTCCTAATTTTTTTACTTTCTTGAGCATTTTCTTATGGAGTATTAAACATTTTCTTTGTAACCACTGATTAAAAGGTTGCTATTACTGAAAAAAAAAAACAGATTTAAAAACAAAAGCAGTTAGTAGCTTTTATCCATCATCAAGGAATTAACCAATTGGCAACAAGTGGGACAGCTCAATTTCTTTAGATATCTGAGGCCTAAATAACTTAATTGGGGAAGCATGTTAAAAGGAATGGAATGACATTCATTATGGATTAAGTTAATACATTTCAGACCCATCACATGGCTTAATTTAACAAATTCCACATCTTACTGTTTGGCAGGAAATGGCATCTCATGAACATTATTACCAGTCAGTCAGTTAGTTGAAAAGGCTGACTCCATCTGAAAACTGTTAATCTTAATAATAGTGTGCTTTGCCTTGGCAAAATCCTCTGTGTGCTTGAGAAGCTTAGGACTCAGCTGCCAGCCTCCCCAAGGCCCTCCTCTCCCACCGTGCTACTCAAAGTGAGGAAAAAAGAAGCACCATTCACATTTCCCAGCTAAACCCATCTGAAATGGAGTGGGGTCAGTCCACGGTTGGGAAGATTGGATGTATCCTACCATGACTACCTCTAAATTTTAAACAGAAATTGTTGAATCATAATATGTACATGTTTCTAGGTCATTAGGTCAATTATACTTGATGCAGGAAGGGGAAGATGAGAAAAAGAATACAAATCCCTATTTTTATTGTTGGCCATCTATTATGGACCAGGGAATCTGCATGCATTAACTCATTTACTCCTCAAAGTAACTGTGCAATGTCAGCATGGCTACTCCTAATTTGCTGGTGAGGAAACTGAGTGTTAATAAAGTTAAATAATTTGGTGGTGGTCACATCTGTTGGAGGCAGGATTTCAACCAAATCTTATCGATTCCAGTTCTTTAGATTTATACCTTCCACTCCACCACATCGCCTCTGGAGAGAAATTGGGGGTTTACTCACAATGCTTGAAGTGATCAATCCCCCATCAACACTCTGCCCTAAACATGTCACTTCCAACTTGCATGGACAGTATTTGGTGAAGACATCATAAATGCCACTTATCATCAAGAAGGGATTCTCCCAACTTCTCTCCTCCCCTCTGTGGGAAAAGACCATGAAGAATTTATATGTTTCCTCTAAGTCTCAGATGTGCCATGAATGCAACTAGAAGCAGGCTAGAGGTTCCCCTTTCCTATAAGCCACGGGCTGCAGGATTTTCTGGCCTAGCATGGGACAGCTGTCACAAACGTAGAAAAAAGGTAAAATTTGCCTGTTTACAGCTTCTCTCACTCTTCCTTCATGACTCCTGTATTAGTCTGATACTCCCACATAAAAGGATCACAGTATCTTAGCAGCCACAACAATAAGTATTTATTTCTTACTCACTTGTCTGCGGTCATTTTGGGTGGCTCTAATTCAGGCAGTGGTTCTAAGTTTGAGCCAATACTCAGATGAGCCTGGCTGGGCTCTGAGTCTGGGCCCTGGTATGGATCAAGGAGTTGGCTGGGTTGTGTTCATCTCATTTTGCCTTAGGTAAATAAGGTCTGCTCTATGTACCTCTCACTATTCTGCGGCCAGTAGGATATTTGTCCTCATGGAAGTGGACCGAGTACAAGAGTGGCGAGAGAAAGAAAGCACTGCTCTTAAGAGTAAGAACAGACCAACTGTCATTTCCACCCATATGTCTTGGCACCATCCCATGTCTTGGGTCAAATAGCTCACTGACTTGAAAGAGAAATTACAGTTCTATTAGCAATGAAGAAGCTGAGAATGGAGATCTGCCACAGGGAGGGTGGGAATAACCTATGCAACATAGTTTTCTAGCAGTCAACTCTTCCACGTACTTATAAGGTAAGCACTAAGTACAGGCAGAGGCAAGCCCTCCACCCCAATCTCTCTGAACACCAGCCAGGACTATGTACACATTAGCTTGCCTTGGTGAGTGCAATGAACACCATGTCATACATTAGGGCACATGACAAAGTAATCCCTCTTGTTATCATGGAGTGGCTTCAGAGTTCAGCATTACTCATGAGTGAGGGTGGGAGTTGATGGCTCCCAGAAGCCTGGTCCTTGGATCTGCCTCTGGGCCTTTTCCAGAAGGATGGCCTAGAGCAGGTTATTTCACCATAGCCACCAATATAGTTACAGAGACTACAGCCCTCACAGGACTTGCCAAGAGAGCCAACTTACTCTCAGATAATGCCTACACCTCACTTTTATCACCACAGTCAATGGCTATCTTTTACTCATTCATTCAGCATCTGTAGAACTTCAACTATGTTCCAGATACTGCTCTAGGATCTGGAAGTACAAAGATGTCAATTCATAGCTCAAGCTCAGTGGAAGATAACCATTTAGTTGGTGAGGCAAACATTAAAGGAACAATAATAATTTTTTAAAGAACTAATAGTTACTGGTCACTCATTATATGATAGACATTATTCTGTGTTCTTATTTCATGTTCTAAGTCATTGAATGCTAACAACTCTATAAGGTAGGTACTACTATTGCCTTAAAAAAAAATGATGAGAAACTGAAGCAGAGAGAGAGAGAAAGTAATTTGCCTCAGATCAGAGTCATTAAGTGGTAGAGTCAGGCTTTGAACCAAGGAATTTGGATCAGATTAAGCTCTACCACTATGATGAACTTCCATCAGAAATTGGTAAGTGCTAAGAGACCTAAGGTTTGAATATCTGGTGCCCTTGGTAACAGAAAAATGGGAGAGCCCCTCACTCTCTACAGTAAGTAGAAAGAAAACAACCCTTGAACTGGATTGGGAAGGACAGGGTTAGCACATGTAGATAAGTGAGAGAAGAGCATTTCAGTCAGTATGAGCCACGCATGGAAGAAGAAGTCAGAATTCAGAGTTCCATGTGGCAGGAGTTGAGGATAAGTGAGTTACTTTTACTTAGGCAAAACGAACTGGTTTGAAATGCATTTCCTTTCCTTCACAATTACAATAACTTATTGAAAAGAAGGGTCAAATGCTAGAAAGATGAAGAAGAAAATCAAAACATACAGATAATATTCTAGCAGAACAGTCCACCCATAAATGAATAATTGAATATATGTGGGAAATATTTTTACTTCTGTGGAAACATGCCCAAATTCAGCCTGTCTTGTTAGATGACTGTTAGCCAAGGATGGGTCTTTGCCAAACATTTAGGTCCAATCGAATGGAAATTTATCTGTGATTGAGCAAAACAGAATAAATAAAATAACTAAACCCATTAGAAGGTACTTTCAAGAGATTGAATCATTAAAGAACAGTGCTGAGTTGACTGAAAAGTAGAGAAAATCATCCAAAATTAGTTTCCACTTAGATAGGGGCTGGCTAAATAATTTAGCTTACTTTGAGATGACTTCATTCATTTAGCAAATATATATTTTAAAAAAATCTATTGAGTACTTACTCTGATTCAGGCTGTCTTCCAGCCTCTGGATATACAATGACAGACAAGGGGAAACCAAGACCCACGCTTATGGAATTTACCTCTAGTGGAGGGGACAAAACAGTAGAAGGAAGTACACCCACTAGTAAGTGGCCTAGATTCCATATACAGGCTTGCAAAGCATGCATCTTTCAGGGAGACAAATTTCTTGAGCTGTTGAATGGAAGAATATTTATTTATGTGAAAGCATTCCATGTGTTTTGAACTTTGAACATTTGTGTGTGTGTGTGTGTGTGTGTGTGTGTGTGTGTGTGTGTGTTGAAGGAGGACTCTACACTAAGAAGCTTCACATTCACTCTCTATTCCACTGTTGGTGACTACATGGGACTTGGACTACTGAGGAGCAGGTTCACCGAATAACTGAGCCAGCTCTGGCAATCAGCAAAAACTGTCCTGGAGTATGAAGGCACCAAAATACCTTTTAATGGGATGCATTTTCTAATTATAGACTGATTAAGATATGGACACCCAAGTTAGGCAGATGGGAAAAACATACTGGCTTTGTCTCTGCAAAGGTTGATTTGAGAGATTATAGCACTTCTATAATTCAACTGTAAAAAGATCTTACAGTCACATTTTTATTTTGAAAAGTCTTTGCTATCTACACAAAGCTGTGTTGCAGGACAATGGGAGAGGCACAGTCACCATTAGAAACTGGATGCCGTGAAATAAGCAGGTGCTCCACACAGATCTCCTTGGATCCCATTCTGTGTACCACACACCTACTCCCCCCCACCCCCTTTGCTCACACATCACACTTAGGTTACTGGAGCCTGCTTTACCCATATCTATGACATCCTCCCTGAGGCATCTCTTAACAGATGACCAATAGGGGCATTAGTAAAAGTCCCTTGTGTTTGAAGACAATCCTGAGGCATAATTTAGGCTCTGGAGAGATTAGGATGAAGTCCTCCTCTGTGAGTCTCTGGCTGAGATCACACATTGCTTGTTTTTTTCTCCCTTCCTTAACTTGGTCCTCATTTCATCACCAGGTTTCCTGAGGAAGCTGCCTTAATACATGAATTTACACAAATCATCATCTCAGGGTCTACTTCTGGGGAGCCTAACTTGAGGCACTGGACAATCTTAACATGTTCTTTTAAACAATTTCAAACTTTCTTTCATACAAGAGTATGAATGAAGGCTGCTTCTCAGAATTGTCGTCTGGTCAGCAGAGATAGGGAGTTCTCTGATTCCCAAGTGAAGGAAGAGGGCTTATGACACCCTGGGAAGGTTTTTTTTTTTTTTTTGTGATCAGTCAGGGAAGATGAGGGAGACCTACTAGTCTTAAGGTAGCTATATTCCAAAGATGTTTTTAAGGAGTGCTAATTTTAAACATTCAAGAGATGGAGGCAGTATTTGGGCCATGCAATACTAAGTATCTGTTACTTTGCTACAATCTTAACCTTCTTTACCTTCTTTAGTGTTAACTAAAGTGAGGCTTAACTGTCATAGAGGGCAACCTGTATTGTGTCAGTCTATCAAAAGATGAGATGTGGTCCTAGTAACTTTCAGGAGTGCATACATTCAGGTAGGAAGTCTCCAGAATCCCTAATTAACTAGAAATTTGCCTTCGGCTCATATTCTGATGCTGGTGCTGTCCTAGACTCTGAACACAGTGGTGAACAGGTTAGAGCACAATCCTGCCCTCATAAATAGTTAGATTAGATCTAAGTGGTTCTCTTTGATGCCTCCTTTTTCTTGTTAGTAGGACTTATGGGAAGTAGTGCTGGCTCAAGCAGCAGGTGGCACACAGAAAGAGTACATAGACAGTACATAAGCAACAGGGGAACAATAGAGGGAAATAAGAAGAAAAAACCAGCACCTCAAGTTGTATATTGCTTCACCACCAGATGCACACCACGAACTCCCTGTGTTAACTGCAAAGCTGCTTGGAGATGAACAACACATGCAACAGGTCAGCCAGGATGAGCCACTGAAGTTACATGGTGACTCACCAGACTCAAAGGCACAGCAATAAAGTAGGTCACGCGCTGCCCCCCTTTTTGGAAGATGGTGCTGTATTTCTTAGTTTTACGAGAAAACTCCCTGTGATTCCAGGCTCCACAGACTTGCAGCACTATTCATTCCTTCAAAGTGATTTCTTTCCTTCTCTAAAAGGTTCTCCACAGCTGTCTGGCACTGCGCTCTCTGAACAGAGCTATGTGTAACTGAAAGCAGACAGCTACCTGGTTTCCATCACCACGGCTAAGAGAGCTAATGGGCTCAGGCACAGGATTACACATCATCCCCAGCATTCTGGGTAATTTGTAAGGGAGACACCACTTGACTCCAGACTGCTTGGGATGTGTCACAGGAAGACTTCAACCTACAGAAACAGAGTTTGGTGAAAAGATCATCCTGAGGTTGAGCAACTTTTGCAGAGATGTGTTATTGGAGTCAAAAAACCACTGAGTTGTAACACACCCTCTTAAACATCTGATCGTTTTCTCAGGACTTGGGGACTAGGCCAGAATGAGCTACCCCAACAGCCAGCTGACTTGCCTGAACAAATAGACCTGGGGCTGGCCCCAGACAAAGCAGGCAGGGTTGGGTTGTGGACACTCAGGCTCTTGCCAGAGTCTTTCTGACATCCAACTGAGGATGACAATACTTACACACCAGGTGGAAATAGAAAGGACTGAGTTTTCAGTGGAAATGGTCAAGTCTTTGTGCTCTCCATTAAGAACCTTCATGAAAACAAGGCATATAGAGTCTCATCTGCTCTCAGATCTGCCTCTAAAACCCCATGGCCAGCAGAGCCCAATGCCTAAAGAAATCCACACTCTGTCCTCCCTTCCCACCCCCCAGCCCACCAACCCCTCATTCCTTCATAGTCTCAGTTCATAGGACATTTATCAGATTTCCAAATCCATGAAGATGAACTTCCTTTCCTACAGACTCTGAATTGGGAAAAGTTGGGAGGTTAGGGAAATTTAATGTTATTAATGCATATTATCATTATTAATAACTCTTATTAAGCACCAACTATTTGCCAGCCACTGTACTAAATGCTTTTTTTTTGGTGGGTTTTTTTCCCCACTTAATCAACATAGCAAGCCTAAGAGGGAGGGAACTATTAGCATAACCCCCATTTTATGAAGAAGGAGACGGGCTTGATGATGGTATGACACACAGCCCAATGTTCAGACAGAGCCCATAAACAGCAGAGTGAGATTCAAAGCCTGTCTGATTTCAGAGCCCAGGTTCTTAGCCACTATACTTCATTGGTTTCCTTTCACACCTCCCACACCTCAGTCACATTCCTGCATCCAAACAGCTCTCAGCCATGCACTGTAGGCTGTCACACAAACTGCACTTAGGGCATTCTGGCCTTCTGTGGAAATACATCCTTTTCTCTCTTTTTTCCTTTCTACCTTTAGACAGGTTCCTTCTCTCTCTCATTAGATAATTTGCAGGTATTTCCACCTTGCTATGAATTTAAGTCCTCTCTCCCAGGACTATTGCCTTATGGAATGAAGGACTCTCCCTTTTTAAAAAGTTTGTGCCAGACCTCAGTAGGGAGGTATTTTGGAAAAGGGAGTTCTAATCCAGGTCCTGAAAATTACTATGTCTCTGCTATCACCCCTGAAATCGAATCCCACTTGGGCGTACACCTGGGCCAACAGTAGGTTGGTTGATTGAGACTGGGAGGTAGGAATGGGTATTCACCCAAAACGAATGGGTATTCGCCCAGGGGTTCTAATTCTAGGTTTGATCAAGCAACACAAAACCCTCAGACTGTGGTCACTTCACCATTAAGGGGCTTATTCGGGGGGTGAAGATTGGGGAATATGTGGAATTCAGAGCTCCCAAATTCTGAGTAGGCCAAAGTGGGTACTGACCTGAGATAGCCCTTTATCTCTAGAGTTATTCTACAGCTGTGGGAAGATACCATGCTCCCAAATAAGACCCCCCCTGAAAACTCGGATTTCTCATAGAGGCAGTAGGTATAGTGTTTAAAAGCAAACCCTTAGGAGTTTGACCTAAATTGGAGCCCCAATTTTGCATGAGAGCTGTGCAGCCTTAAGCAGGCCACTTTCTTCTCTGAGCTCCAAATTCCTGTATCGGTGGGAAGCCCAAATAAGACAAATACAAGTAAAAGTGGGAAGATGTATTTGTTTCTTTTTTTAAAGGAGTAAAGGCAATTTAATTGGGAAAGAATAGTCTTCAACAAATGATGCTTGAACAACTGGATATCCATATGCACAGATTTTTAAGTGTGCAGTGAATATTAGCTATTATTATTATGTGATCATTGTTAGGTAAAACACTCATTACAAGTGCTCCAAAATATAACTCATTTAAGTTATAATTATTATGTAAAGTTCTTATAATCAAACTCATTTCAAGCTATTCAAGGTAGCAGGTTATTATTACTATTACTATTATCTTCAGGAGCTTGGAGAATTCCAAAATCATGGATGATGATGGGTTTTGTAGCTCTATCCTACTTAGCTGATGGTCTGGGGGCATACAAACTTCTTAACAGATGTGTTAGAAAATGACATGGGGTCAGGAACATGTAATGGGTTGGGTGACTTCCGTCAGGCAATTTCCTGTCCAAGCTATTCTGCATGTGAGAGAAATGGGGAATAAAGAGGCCAGGTTTGAGAAGTCCAGTTGGGCAAATAGTACTGCTCTGGAACAAGAACATGAAAAAAAACAAATATTTATTAAGATTTCACCATGTGCTTTCACATAGGCTCGCTCATTCTATCCTTGCAATGACCCTTGAGAGAGGTAACATAATTCCATTCTTATAAAAGATTAAGCAGAGTACTGGAGAAGGTGACTAACTTGTCCACAGTGGGTTGAATGAATGGCAACACCAGGATGGATCCCAGGACTACAATACTTCTTTCTGTTATACAGTGATGTAGGTGATATGGTCATAAGGCCAGATACAGTGAAGGAGATGTTCATGTACAAAGAAAATTCATTGGTGTAAATTTGATGCCTTTCTTTAAGTTTTCTTAAGATGATTTCAATATGTGTGTTTGGTGAAGCAGTTTTAGGTTTCCACTTTCAGGGCTGTGTCATCACTCCTGCCCCCTGGCATTCCTGCCCACTCCCAGGCTAGGGGACCAGCAATCAGCCCACAGGAAAGATTGTGGATTTTTGTGATCCTTAGCTATTAGAGGTGGAGACAATGAGATGGATGATGTCTCTATTTGTCTTTTTTGATTTTTCTTCTTGCGGAAAGCCTTCTTTTAACTAATGGTAAGTGGCAGAGCACTAGGAGAAAATCAGCCCAAATGCTAATACTTTATCTCATGAAACTGACTGGTTTGTTATCTGTGCCCATCTTCATTGAAAAACCAAAAGAAAGAGGTAAACAAAGAAAGACATTTAAAAAAATATTTTATTTATTCATAAGAGACAGAGAGAGGCAAAGACACAGGCAGAGGGAGAAGCAGGCTCTTTGCAAGGAGCCCGATGTGGAACTCGATCCTGGATCCCGGCCACCCAGGCATCCCAAAGAAAGACATTTTTAAACAGGCCGTGGAGAATAAGGATTCTGGATTTCCTTCTCCTCTTCCTTTTCTTCACAACTATATTTGATACAGTAGCAAAGTCAGCCCCAATTTAGCTTTTCCCATTTTTTTCTGTGGTATTTATTCTTGTTTTGGTTTCACTTTCTTCTCTCCTGTCACTTCTGAGAATATTTTCTTTGTAAATGCGCAGTTCTCTGGCACAGACTCAATTTTCTCCCAGAATCCACTTGTCCTTGACTCCACAAAAAACCAAATCGTGCTTCTCAATACCTGAAAGACTTTCAGATCCTCCTAACTCAGGGAGAGAGAGAGTGAGAGAGAGAGAGAGAGAGAGAGAGAGAGAAGAGAGAGAATGAGATTCCTCTGTATCTGCAGGGAGTTAGGCTATTGCTGTTAACGGGGGTGGGGGACATCTATTGTAATATGCAGTCATTAGTTTGGGGGAATCATCATATGTTTTTCTTCATTTTGGAGTCCATCAATCAATTTCCAAATAGGAAGTTAGTGTATACTACCAAACATATACACATACACACACATGCACAACACATACCGTGTGCCAGTCTCTGTGATAGGAGCTGTGGGTCTTAAGAGGAGTGAGACAACCTTTACTCTCAACATAGTCCCAGACTAGTGGAAGAGAAAGACATACACACAGAGATTAATTATAAATGCTATAACAAAATAATACAAATGTAGCATTGGGTTTTATTTGGGCTTAATAAAATAAGAAAGGCTCAAAGGAAAAAAATTCCCTCTAGGGAATCTGCTGGTCACTTAAGAATTACCCTTTCAAGGGTATACTCTATGCTAGTTTTCTTGAATTCACCAGGGTATTTGATTTCATGGTTATCCAGCATTTCAAGGAATAATTACAATATAGAAACGATCTTGTTAGAAATTTGACATCAAGAATATTAGTTAAAAACACGGTGTTACTGATATACCAAGACACCAGTAAGTAAACTGTATGTCTATTGAGAATTTCCTTGCAATTGCTGTTTGCAGAACTTTCATCACCTTGCAGATCCTGACCATCAACTCCTTTCCCTGAATGGAGGTTCAATGCCTTGGTGTCTAGTTGTTTCTATGTTAAATCCTTGAGCCTGTTTCTGGGATTCTGCAACATTGCTTTATCTCTTCCATAGCCATGTAACTCTGTCAGCCAAATTCAGCATTATCTTGTGGGTCAGGGTGTGTATTTCATAGATGCTGTTTATATTAGATTCCATTTCTTTAATATAAAAATACATACTGGAATCTTAGCAAAGATGGTTTCACTTTTCTATTTTGTTTGTTCTTATTTAACTAACATATTGTGGCCATACTGTATGGCAGGCATTGTATTAAATACCATTCCATAGAATGTTTCACGCACTCCTCCCTTATTTCTGTGAAATAGATTTTAGTATCTTCTTTTCCATCTGAGAGTACTGAAACCCACAAGGATGAAGCCTGAGGCTCACAGGTCAAAAGTGGCAGAGTTAGAACTAGAACCCTGGCTGGCTGATTCCTGGTCCAGTACACTCTTAGTTCCGCGGCACTCCCCTATACCGTGTGCTAAGACTTGAATTTCCCCAGAAACACAATGGGCAGGCCTATAACTTCACTTCCTGTGTGATAGCCTGTTTCCCGCCTTGGGTGATGGCACCTCCAGTTCCTATTAAGTCATCAGTTAGGACAGGACATGCAGGAAGATGTTTCATGAAAGAATTCAAGCCTTGCTCTCTCTGTCTTGCTTTATTTGAAAATGACTTTTCTCTAGTAGTTGGCTTTCAAGTAGCACACTGGACTTATAACTTCTTGAGCTCAGAGATGCTCTCCTGAGGACATGTTCTTTATTTTAATTGAAGTCTTCATCATTGGCTGGCTTCCAAGTGGTCTACCAGATGTCTTTTTCTTTGCTATAGCTGAAGCAGATTATGATGTTCCAGTTCATTTTTCCAATTTGCTGTACTTTGCTGGCAGCCTGATTTCTTTAGTAAACCACACTTGAGAGGCCAAAATCATGGAGCAGGCGGCAACAAGTGAGCCCTCAGAATATGTTTTCTTAGATACTCTCAGGCTAATTAAACACACATACACTCATGCATACAAACACATAAACTCTTCCATCTTTTCTTTTAGAGGCTAAGCCTGAATTTTGCTAAATTTTCACATGCATGTAATTTTCTCAGGATATGCTGCCCCAAAATTAATACTCAAGGGACCAACTAATCTCCCAGCTGGGACTTTAAGAAATCTCCTTTCTCAGAAATCTTTCATTTTCTTTTTGGAATTTTGAAGGAAGATACCCATTGTCTTTCCTTATTCTTTTCTTCAGCCCTATCTTTCATGTCCTGAGATGATTCATATTGCAAAATGAATTGTATATATTGCGTATGTAAGAACAGGGAGATGGCTTAAAGTCCATTCTGCTCTTTGAAGCAAACGCAGAGTTAATCCTTACTCATGACTGTAGCACATCAAGAACAGCTTCTGGTGCTAAGTAGTGGCTAAAAAAATATTTATTGAATCAACTAAGTCAGAGTCAAGCATCAACTGGTTGGCTAAAGCAATTTGGAAAATTTAGTCATTTCTTATTTTTCACACCGACTTTCAGAATCAATGTGACCTTTACCCTTAACTTAAGTGGCATATGATGAGGGGTTTCATTTTACTTTCCGGTTCCATAGAGGAGCAAACCAATTAAACATATAATAAAACAGATGGGAATTTGGACTTTATAGGAATCTGAGGGTCCGAGTGCCTCCTGGGACCTGTCACTGAGTGAGGACTGGAAATCTCCACCTCTTAGCCAAATTTTGTTAGCCTCAGGTGACGGTGTTAACACAGTGTTAGGCTGCCTTTTCAACAAAACACAAACAAAACCAAACAGAAGAAAAACAATCAAACCAACCCCCTACTGCCCACTGGCTGACTGAAGCAGCAGGATTGTTGTGTTGAGGAAGGGGCCAGAACAGGAGGAGGTGGCAGTTTCCTAACAAACTGTGTTGTTTGAACAATTTCATTTAGTTTGGAAAAAAAAAAAAAAGTCCCTCATATGGAAGATTTATTTGGAAGTTCTGGGCAGATTAACTTTTGGTTAAGAGTCAGAACTAAAAACTTTATTGGGAATGCTGTGTACACTCCAAAGACCAACAAGAGAATTTAAGTGAGATGTGATTAGTATGAAGAAAGTTACATTTATTGTACTCCTATGTATAATTGATCACATGAAAGGCCTTTTGTAACTATAAAAGAGACAGCCCATTAAATTGTTTTACCCTGAGGATTATACAAATTTGTGAATATCGGATTGGATCACCAGCCTATTGGTTTCATAGCAATGGTAAATCATTAAGATGCTTATTTTTACTCATATATCTTTCTTGCTATTTATTATTAACCAAATAGCTCCTCCCAGTTTTAGCCTTATTTTCAAACATCTGAACCAATCATTCTGCTTTCTTCACTATCAGCAAATGATCAAGCTAGTTGCTGGTAGCTCCATAGGTCACCTTTGAGGGACTTTAAACAGAAAAAAATATTCAGCAAGAACATAACAATGTTATTTAGTCACGGACAGGAGAGTCTGAGGCCATCTTATCTCTAAATTTGAGTAGAGAGGCCATGACATCCTTGGCATTGCTTTGTGCAAATTAGTTGAGTTCCTTTCCAAACCTTTTGTTACCCAGATAGGAATGTGCTCAGAGAGTTAAAAGTTATGAACATTACCTGGCACATGTGAGATGAGCAAATTGGATCCTATGCTTATGCCAGAAAAAGTTGTTGAGGTCGATTGCCATTCCTTCTTTATTTGAGATAGCTCATAGGAAAATATAAGTTTGCACCCCTTCCATAGATGTTTCAAGAAGGTATAGCTGCCAATCACAGCCTGTATCACAGAATGAGGCTAAATCCATTTTGTCATAGTCTGTTCCCTTGATTTACATTTTTCATTTTGAGAAATATACCTGGCACATCTCAATCATAAGCAATGGGGGTAGTCAAAATCAGATGGTTGTGTTGACATGTAGACCTTTTCCAGTTAAGCATTGCATTCCTTCTAGGCCTCATAATGAGTACTCAACCTAGTGATTTGGGGGTAGAAACTTTGGGACATGCTTGCTGCCAAGGATACCTCCAGTATCTATCTACTGTTCCCTTTATCCCCAAAGCAATCCATGTGTTATGCCAATTTTTGCTTTGTCCCAGGATCAATTTCACTCAGAAGTTTAACTGGAGAGGTTGAAAGGTGTGTGTGTATGTATATGTCTAGGGTTCTGTGAGCTTAGTGCAATTTGGGGGGCAGGAAGGGAGGAAGAAGGAGAGAGAGACAGAGAAAGAGAGAGAGAGAAAGATGGAGAAAGTAGGGGAGGTTGTGCTAAATAAATGGTATTCAATTTTAAATGAAGTCTCTCAATTAGCATTGAACATTTTTTTAAACAATCCAGATATTAAAGCTAGAAAGAAGTTAATGAGCCTATGGAGAAGGTAACTTCTAAAGATCATTTTGTGCTTGGGATGGTAATTGCTTTATGACATTTTGATGTCATTACAACATGAAATTAGGAGGGCAAAATGTTTCCAGAGCATTTCTTTGGATACCCTGTTAGGAAGCTATTAAAAGGCAAGATTATGCTGGTAAAATGATTTCAGTGTGTGCCTTTGGATACCTGTTTTGCAAACCGTTGTGAACTGAGGCTACAATGCAAAATGATTCCAGTGTGTGTCTCTGCGAAGGCGTTCACTCTAGTGCTGTCATGTTCAAATTGCGGTGGAAGATTGAACTTGGAAGCAAGAACATGTTGGGGAGGTGGGAGAGAAATTGGTGGAGATTAGTCTCAATTATGATGTCAAAATGAAATGACACAATCATAAGCATTAGGATTGAACTTCAACCCCCTCGTCTGCACCATGATGTTCATGAGATGCTGTGACTCTCTACTTCTTCTCACTATGAGAACAGTGAAGTCTTTTGTTGAAGGACCAAAGCTGTCTTATATAATAAGAAGTTGCGAAACAATATGGTGTATGGTAAGGAGGAAGGTCAGTTTATAGCTGGAATTCTAAAACTGCACAAATGCAGAAAAAAATGGAAATCAAATCTTCAAACCTCAAGAAGAAATATCGACATATTCTTCTGCTATTGTAACCAGAAATTATAAATTATAATATATAGAAGAGGCTGTCTTTTTTAAAAAAAAAAAAAAAGCCTGAAGCATACCCAAGAATCACTACCTGGCACACACCAATATTCTGTTTCCTTTGCAATCTCTCCTTTTTGAAAAATAAAGATTATTTATTTATTTGGAAGAGAGTGCATACAGGCAGGGGGTAGGGCAGAGGGAGAAGCAGGCTCCCAGCTGAGCAGGGAGCCTGACATGGGGCTTGATCTCAGGACCCTGGGATCATGACCTGAGCCAAAGGCAGACGCTTTACTGACTGAATCAACCAGGTGCCCCTACAATCTCTCCTTTTCCCCCCAGATGTTGTCTCCTGCTGTGCAATCTTCACATCTAAAGAGGCACTAAGAAGCCGAACATCTGGAATGCTCCATTATCGGAGTTAGTGCTCAGAGCAAAAGAGGGTTAAAATAACTAATGTTCCTTTCTGTCAGTCCATAAAAACCATACTTACTTTTCAGATGTTTACCAGTAGATCAAGGTTTTATAAAATTTAACATATTTAAGAGTTTCTTTGCCCATATCTTTCATGTTCATCAGTAGGTTAATCTGAACTAAGGGTAATGTTTTATTTTGTGTGTATAGTTTGTATCTTTGTATGTGCAGCTATGTATATGTGTGCTCCTATGTATGTGTGCTACTGTGGCCTTAAAATTATGGTGGCTGTAAACACAGTTGTTATGGAATGTTTAATTCTAATAGCCTGTACTCAGAAATAAATAAGAAATTGGTTGAGATTAGTATCACCTACCACAAACACAGGGAGATAGTTGGTTCTCATAGGCCCTGAGAACAGAATGCCAATGGAACCATTAGGCACCATGCCCACCTTCTCTCATGATTCCACATATATTTTTCCCTAGCCCTCTCTTCCCATGACAGTTATGTGAAGATGTGTGGAATCTGCATCATCAACAAAAGAGAGATGATCCAGGGACAGACCTCCTTGACAGTAGGCCCATGGTCTTTCCACTTCAAAGACATTGGAGATAGGGAGGTCAAAATGTATTTTCTGTCTTACTCCCCAGTATCCCGCCTTTTACTCAATTCTCTTTCGTTCGAAAATCAAATGATTGTGGTTTTATATTAGCTGAACATGGATCAGAACAAAGAATGAGAAGGGGCCCATCCAGTTCCAGTGATATAATTTGGAATTCCTCTTAATTTTAGGGCTTGTTGGTAGCGACTTGGAGACATGCTTCTACTTGGGGGACAATGCCCCTTTTGGGATATATTTATGGGGTTTTCTCTGCATGAAACTTGCTCAATGATGTTATCTCAGATCTCAGTGAAGTTTGAATTCATTATATGCTACTTATGTATTTTATAAGCTGTTTAGAGAAAGTGATGCTATAACTGCTCAGTATTATCATTAAGGTTATTATATGCATATGCACTGCCACTTAGTTTTGAAGAGTAAATATTTGTGCTAATTATATCAGTGTCATCCACTGTGCTAATTATATCAATATCAACATGTTGATATTAATATAATTAATTAGCACAAAGATTTACTCTTCAAAACTACATGGCAGTGCCTCTGATTCCTTTGCCATGAGGGGAGTGTGAGTGAAGAACAATTGCATAACACTATATTTAGGCTCTGATATGCAATCCGCTTTAATAATTACCTAATACTGTAGGTGGCCTTAGATAAGTAAAATGGTTTTTTCTGAGGTTTCCTGGGAATTAAATGCAAAGATGAAAAGCATCTGAGTAGCTTTCTCCCAACACTCTACTTGGTGATTAACCAACTATCTGAGTACAAAGCAGCTCCTAATTAACCCCAAAGACCCCAACAGAAAGGTGAGTAGAATGAATTAAAGTGTTAAAAAAAAGAGAGAGAGAAAATAATTGTCCTTACTTAACTGTTATTATTAAACAATATTTGGCTTGGTAAATTTTAAATGGAAAAACCACTCAGCAATAAGAATCAGAAAGGGGAGAGAAAACGCATGAGTCATAAGCCACCAGAGCAGTGAGCAGAATTTAATTTGAGGCTACTCATTATGTAAAAAGTTCCTGGTAATCACATTAATGACAAAGACATTATAATAACAGTTAACATCTATTGTTTTTATTCCGTGCCGGAAATAACCTGAAGTATTTTTTTGTGTATTAATTCATTCAATTAACTCAACCCTATGAAGAACAATTGTCCTTGTTTCATAGATGAGACAGGCGAGACTCAAGAAGTGTAAATAATCTAGCTCAGTCCAGCTGGTGAGGAAGTGAGCCTAGACCAGCACGCAGCCAGTCGTCCACCAATCTCTGCTGGGTTCCCAGTGGACACTAATTACCCAGGAAGAGGGGACCCAGAGGCACTTGAAGGATAGCTCCTTACACTTATTTTATTAGGACAGGTAAGAGAGGGTGCCTTGAAGTATATGTTTCCCAAGAAGACTGCATCAGCGCTGTCTAGAAAGAAGCACAAGTTTCAACTACATCTTGACCAGAAAGTTGGCAAAAATCGGGCTTACCTACAACCAATTCTTTTTTTTTCTAGATTCATAAGCCAATACATGGAAAGCAGTTTCTTGCAACAGATGTCAGGAGACAATTAAAATGCCAAACCTCCAAATTTTTATTAGCAAGGTCCTGATAATAGGCCAAAGTAGAAAAATAGATTTTTATAATCAGAGTTTTGGGACACCTTAGTCCTGATACAAATGTAAAAAAAAACATTGAAACCCAGATTTGGTGAGAGGCCAAGCCTGAAGATTCCAGAAAGAGTAAAGGAAAAAAAAGCCAGAGCTTCAGACCCCCACTTCTGTATTTGTCTCTGCCATGCCACACAGCCTCTGTTCACCTTCCTCTGCAGGGTTGGCCCAATGTTGTTGAAGTCTCCCCCAAATTTATGAAGCTCAGGCATGCTCTTTTGTTCTTCAATCAAATGATGAGAAGAAGAAAATGAAGAATTGTATTTCAGTGCCAGCATCACTGCTCCTGCCATTTATTCATCTATTTGGCCATCATCTTCTAAATCTTTGAATGATTCATTCATTATCTTAGGAATCTCCTTGAGTGAAGAAAAATAAGTTGATATGGTTCCATGTCAACAAGTTCCTACCTTTGCTCATGATGTTACTTTTCTGCTTTATTAAATTTTTGAGTGTCGTCTATCACCATTCCAGCTAACCTTGATGAGAAACAGCCCCCCAGATGGCAGCAACACAAGAGACACAGAAAGACAGGAAGTAAAGACAAGGTGCTCGATGCCTTTACATGAAGGTAATGTCCCTAATGTCCCTTCTCTAGAAATTTAATGACTTCTACTTCAGTGTGACACAAGTTCTTTCTTCTCACATTCCCCGCTCCCCCCACAAACACACAGTGGCTTTTGTTTTCTCTTCTCAGTGCCTCACATGGGTCATCTCTTGTCTTATGTATCCTCTTCCACCACTCCTCCTGCCTCAAGCCTTTTGTCTCCATTCTGTCCAGGTTCTGACGTTCGAGAACATGCCTGTTGGTTCTTAGCATTCCTCTCCCACCTCCCTCCATCCCTTGCTTAGTTTTCTTTACTTCATGATGGATTTTTTTCTACAGTTAGAGGGCACACTGCCTTCAATGAGGCACTCATAAGTATTATAACACATTGAATATGTGTTTTTGTTTCTTTCCCCATGGACTTCAGGGGGCTCATGGTCATCATCAGAGGCAGCACTTAAAAGGGCTTTTCATCTTTCAAGAACTCCTGAATTAGAAGAGGCCCCTAAGGTGGGCTTGAATTTGAGGCTTTCCTGGTCAGGTAGCTAAGAGCATTAATTAAGCTCCATGTGCTTTGTTTCAGGAGAGGGTCACAGACAGATTTATCACTTCCTTTGATTCACTCGAACCAGTTTTTTCCTTCCCCTTTCTCAAAAGCTATAGTCCATGACACACTTTGTTGTGGGGTGGGGGAGGTGCACTTCAAAGAAGTACATTCTTCTGGTAGAAAATACTCTGCTTCATGCCTTTGACTCCTATAATGTCTGTAATTCAGTCTTAAAGAGCAGCCCTTCAGAGCCTTCGATGACACATTAGTCTCTTCTCTCCACATCTTTCTTGTCACTGAATTTCTCTGGAGCGAATTCAGCTCTTCCTTTGCCCTCTTTCTGTAGAAACCTTGACTTACACCCTACCTCCATCTATTCGTCTCTGTTCCAAGCCTTCCTCCCTTTATTGCAATGGGTCCTGGGTTTCTGCTTGGGATCTTGGATTAGAAAAAAGTGCAAAAGCAACTCCAAAATGTCCTATAACTGCAGAAAATGTCCCCGAGTGAAGCACAAGCAGGCCCTGTCCCATCATCTGTCTTTTTCTTGTCCCCACTGGGCCCTGAACATCCTACTCCCTCCATGGCTTGCCCCCTCCGTTTTCTTTCTTCTTTCCTTGTATTTTCCTTCTTCCTTACATTCTTCCTTTCCCTCCATTTTCCCTTTTCTATTTCTTCCTTGCTGTCTTCCTTCCTCTTCTCCTCCTGAAAGTGAGTCTCTCAAGTTCAGGGACTTGCCTACAGACAGAAAAGGGCCAGAGACTCAAAGGCCTTGCTTTTTCTAATTTTGAAAGAAGCTGAGGTGGTAATGTCTATGAGGCTTGAATCTTTGATAAACAATTGATTATCTTACATATTCCCGGAGAAAATCATGTCCCCTCCCTAGGTACCCTTTCCCTCACATGTAAAGCAGAAGGGTTAGTCTAAGCTCAGATGATCTTCCAGTTTAATTGAAACCTATAGGCATCAGAATGAAAAATGTGAGCCTCAGACTGTGTATCCTTAATAAGATGATAATAATACCTGCCTCCTAAGTTTAGGGTGATAATTAAATTAGATAATGTACATAAGGCCCAGCATGGTGTCCTTGCACATAGTGGTAAGAACGTAATAAGAGATACTTACCACATATATATTGTGAAATTGTAAAGGCCAAGCTCTGTGCTAGATGTACAAATCTCCAGTTCTTCATTTAGACAAGCAGGAAGGGAAGAACTCAACCATAGTCTCATGTATATTCTAATAAATAATATATCTTAACCCCCAAATATTCCTGAGATGCCTTTCAGCATAAGCAAGTGAAGGCAAAGGGGATATTTTGGGGCTAGAATCTTCCCATGCCTTACGAATAATGCTTATAGGCAGTTACCAAGGGGGCCCTGCTCATAACATCCTTTCCTGGAAAAACATCCAAGGTTGGACCATTTCCACAAATAGGACCAGGAAAATTCTCATGGTGCTGGAACACTTGTTTCCCGGGGGTTAGTGGGTCAACGACTGCTCCCTTTTCCCAGTGGAAAACTGTGAGTTATCCCACGGGCCACATAGCTGAAGGAGAACTGATGTGGCGTGTGGGAAAGAGCACAGATTGGATGAGGAGACCTTGATTCTCCTCCCAGCTCTGCCACCAGCCTGGTGAGATCCTGGGAAAACCACTTCACCTGCCCGTCTAGATGACTCATTCGCACTCTCCAGCCCCAGAATCACCTGGAGAATTAGAAAAGCAATACCATTTCCTGGGCCCCTCTCCAAAGTCTCCAATTCAATGTCCCTGGATTAGGGCCCAGATGCCAGTATTTGGGGGAAGCCTGTCAGTTGATTCTAATGCACAGCCACAGTTGAAACCACTTGGTTAGATATAATTCCATAACCTAGATTAATCTAAACCTATTATTGCCTAAATACCCACAGCATCAAAAACTAAACCTGGTTGTGTACCGGGTTGTATTATTATCCTGGGTTGTCATGGAATGTTCTTTTTCATAATGCCTACCCATTTTCCTTCTCTGCTAGAGAATTAGCATCCATTCGTGCATCTGATAAATCATGCCAGTGTACCCACTATGTGCAGGGTGCTTGGAAATGCCACCAAGCTCTTTGATGCATGCAGACTCAGTTGCTTGGAAGAGCAAAAGTTTCCCCTTATCCAATTCACTTAATCCTCTGGGAAATGGTCAGAAGCTCAGAGTACTTTTCCATCTGGAAAAGTCACTGGGGAGAAGGCCTGTGCTCCTGTAGCTGACAAGGAATTTGGCTGGCCTCCCTCTCTTTGCTGATAACTGCCCAGGCATGGGGTGAGAATCATCTCCTGCTCATACCCTCAGCTTTATCCTTTCTACTTCGGGTTACTCTCACAGATCCAGAAGGTGATGGGAGCCATAACAGGAGAACTCAGTAGAGGGAAGCCAAGCGAGAGATTGGCCTCAGCTTTGGTGTTGATTGAGAGAGAGAAGGCAAAAGACTCTGAGGTACTCAAAATACTTGTATCCTAATAAGGTGTAAAGTTGCATTTTTCAAAGATGTTTAATCTAAACCCAAATATCTACTTATAACCCACCTCTTTCCAGAAAAGCTTTGAGGCAAAGGATGAAAATTTGGCTAAACACCAAAGCAGATTTCCTGCAGATAGAGGCCAGGTTGGGAAGCCACTCCTCACTTTGCTGGAGAAGCAGTCCTCCTGTTTGCATCTGCTAATGTCTGTGTCCCATTCTAGACTCTGTACTTATGTTGCTAATTTTCCTTTCAGGAACCCTTAAGACAACCAGGCTTTCTTGAGAGTTATTGAATATTACCATGAGACAGCTACGTATATTCTCAGAACCAGGAAGAGGAATGTGTGGTAAAGTCAGAAATACAAACAAAGAACATGAAATCCATGAGGGAAGTGGCCACCTTGTCCTTGTGCCCCCAGGATAAACAGGATAAACCCACCTTGGCAAATCAACTGTAATTGATGGCAAGAAATTTCAAACCTTCTTTTTACATGAAAGCAAACATAGATATATGTTAAGCAAAATGCATAAGGCCCATCAATTATTAAGACAAATTTCAATACTTCAAGTGTACTTCTTGCTGGCAGCTGGTCACCTCCAAACCCCTACCCCTACTCTGTTCTACTTTGAGGGATACCTCGATAGAAAACTGTATAGAACACTGAAGAAAGTCTCACAACTTAATTTTACAGATGAGGAGTCTGAAATCGAAAGAAGTCTGATGACTTGCCTAAACACCAGACCAGAATGCATGTCTTCTGTCACATATCCCACTGCTTCTCTAGCATATACAGGAATGCCAGGAGGGAAAGCCGAGGGGGAAAGTGCTTTTAATTATGAACTTGAATATGAACTCTGGAATTGGAATTAGGACATGAATGTTTGAGTTCAGCTCTGTTACCGAGAAGATCTATGGCCTTGAGTATGTCACTTACCTTCATGGGCCTCGGTTCTGGAATCAGCACCATCAGTGAGGACATTGATGATCTCTGAGGCCTGTTCTGGGATTCATCCCAGTGCTTGGCACTTTCATGTGTTTGACACTCCCCCATGATGCCAGACTCCTAAAAGTGATCAGTCTGGTGCTGACTTGAATAATAATGTCAATAGTGACTTGGCTTGCCTGTGGTTGGTGATGTGTGAGAACTTCTAGCACTACCACCCTTTGTGTGTGTGTGTTGGTCTTATTTGACTAACTGAATTCATCTCTTCCTGAGCATAAAACCCGTGACTTTTACTCTTTTGTGTCCCTAGTAGTATAAATGAATATCTGTTTCATGAATGAATTCTTGGCTTTGCTGGCCCTCTAGGGGAAATGAAAAGAGGACCGCATGAAGAGTACCACTCTATCAGTTTCAATCAGTGTCAGAGCATCATTTCAATTCTGGTACACCTAAACCACTTTTGGTTCAGAATGATGGCTACAATGTATTTTATAGGCATTTATCTGGCTAATGGATCAGAGAGATGGTGAAAACTGGAGACATTTTGGGAAAAGAGTACTTTCTGAAAAACTTAGTAATGTTTAGAAAAACATCACCTCAAATATTTTCCATGTTAAGTAATCTCAGATTTTGCTATACTTTTTTTTTTCTAACTTAGAAAAAGAAAGTGGCATCATCATCCATAAGTGATTAAGTGATGCCTTCTCATTGAGTTTTTTCCGAAGTCCCAGGGAAATTATTTTGAAAAAGACTCAAAATAATCAATAAAGAAAAGTCTCTGCTCCTGTTATAAATCTGAACCAAATCTTGTCACTGTGTTTTCCCACTGACATTGTTCTATTTTCCGGAAATCCTTCCTATATCATTCAGTTGCTTTTTTTACCCCTTCCCTGTTTGGGGGACCAGGAATAAAATTGTTCATCTAGCATTTGGCACATTCTTATAAGAAGGAGGCAGGGGTTTGCTGAAAGTGTCCCTTTAAAGTACAGAAATGCTTCACTTTGCATTTCTGCTCTTCTACCTCAAGGTCACTGACATGGAGGACTTGATTGGAAGCAATAGCTTAAAGGGAGAGAAGAAGCATATCTCATGCTACTTCAGGCCCCTCCTCTCTACACCCTAGATTCTGAGCTCATTGCATTCAGTGGCATGTGATGTGCTCAAATATTGTCTCCTGGTCAAGTCAGTCCTGAGCTTGTCATGCCACCATCTGAGTCTAGAAGAAAAGACTACCATGGTTTCCTGATACTCTGCCCTCTGGAGCTCTCAAGCTCCTGGTGTCCTGACAGACTGTTCTCTGATTGCAGAAGGGTCCTAGTTAGCCCCTTCCCTCTGCATGTGTGTAAAAACCTTCCCTTCTTTATCCTCTGGGATCAAGCTTGACATTCAGAAAAGAAATGAGCCACCCTCCTACTGAGGACAGGCTTAGGAAGCTAACAGTCCCCCAAGAATCAGAAAACCAAAAGAACCACTCAGTAAATGCCATTGCAAAGTAGGAAAGGGCACCAGCCTTGGTTGCCTTCAAATGCTCTGAGCTAATGGGGCTCTCAGCCAATGCCAGATGATGGGGAGTTTTATGACAGTGACACCTGACAACTAATGCCCGGTGAAACTTGTCAGTTCATTGCAGCAATTCTAAGCTCCAGCCAAGAGAATCACATCTCTTGGTCTTTATGGATGCTTCATGAATGCCATTGACCGAGAAGAAGGTGGTTGGTTAACAGAGAGTGGTGGGTCAGCAACTAGACAGTGTGGATGGACCCCAAGTCACTTCTATCTGGCATTGGCATGTCCTGCTGCAATGTTAGTGTGATGTGTCCTTGATTCCCGGCATCCTCCATGTTTTAGACTAAATAGCAAGTTGGAGCTTTGCATTACTCTGGGAGAGACTAGAGTGCTGGCTACGCATCTTGTCCTGACTCCCTTCCTGAGCAAAAGTTGAAAGCATGGAACTAGTACTCTCTGTCTTTGACAGGCTCATGGCTCCCTGATGTACAGAGCCTTGTCAGGGACCAGTACTTAAAAGGGCCTCCTTTTCATCCACCTTCTGACTCAAGTTAACCAGGGTTTCATTAACCTCAGCAAATGAGTTAATTAAATTTGGTTAATTAGATTTGGTTAAAATGGGAAAATTAAACTGATTTCCCCCAGTAGCTTTTCCTACTATACCAGATCTTGGAATAAGAAGCCAATGTCTGTGAGTCTCCACCATGTTATGAAATGGGGTTTCCACGGAGGCTGGCAGAGGTTCTAAATGAGATACAGTCAATTCTCCAGGTGCTCACTTGAGGAGCAATGGGCTCAAGTGACCATAATGGTCTCTGGACCCAGACATGCTGTTCCCAGGGCAGCCTTTTGAAAGTGTGTCCTTCCATGTCTTTTTTTTTTTTTTTTAGCCAATTGCAGTGTTGTTAATTGAAGATAAGAATCTGTCTACAAACAAGGCTGCTTCCAAATGGTACCTAAGCTAACGGTTTGCGATTGCTCAGCAAGAGGCTTACTTACCCCCCCAGACCAGCCCAACCTCAGAACAGACTGCTGCTGCATGTGCCAAGTGGAAGCTCATGTTTTAAGCAGTGCTAATTGGAAGTGAGCATCTTATAAATAATCCATGCCCACAATCTTTGACGTGCATATACATTCAGCAAACCTAACCCCACAGATTACATTCAGAGTGGTTCAAGAGGAAGGCCTGTGACATCCGTGGCCTTTCAGTGCCCAGACAGACAAAGATGCAGCTGTATGCTGGGGTAGTGTTCTCCTTGCCTCCTTCAATTATACTTCCTGTCTTCATTGGGTTGTGTGAGTTCTAATAAAATATGTAGAATTCAGGTGTAGGTCTCTTCTCACTCTCTCTCTCTCTCTCTCAAAAGTGAACAAGATGAGAAAGAAAGAACTTGGCTTTCATGGGTTTTGGGGGGCCAAGGCAGGTCTGAGTAATTGGAACCAATTAACTTAAGTGAAAATTTCTGAAGCTGTATTTCATGTGAGTGTTTGGCATTTTCAGGAGAAGGCTGTAATTATGTTGCTTGGAAAAATAATTGGTGGTTTGGAGCCACACAGATGTACAGTGCCCCTGAAAAGAGATGCATTTTCTGAGTGATAGGAAATGTGGTGATTCTTAGGACCCATTCCCCCAAATTCCTTTTATACTTATTTTGTCTCTTGCATCTGTTCCTTCAAAACCACAAGAGCTTAGCATAGTTCTGCAGTGCTGTTCGGGGAGTGAGGTGGGGGAGCTGGAGCTGAATTTTCCATATTCATGCCCTCAAATAGACCCTCAGAGGTCCCCTGTGGGAAGGAAAGGGAAACTCAAGCCCGGTACAATAACATACGCTTCTGGGGGCTCCACGCTCCTCAAATCTATTTTTAAAGGCATGCTTTAGTAAATTATATATAACATATAGCCCATCATGAATGTATGTGTACAAAATGATGAAATGGAATCACTTCAGGTTGTGAATGTCATTCAGCTCCTTCCTTCATCCAAGTTAGTATCAAAGATGAGCCACATAGCCTTGCCCTCGAGATTGGGCCCCTGTGGTGTGCGGGTCACTGCCACTTGTCTCCCCTTGGGCTCTTTTTTTTTTTCAGAGTCATGGCATGCATGGACCATTGGGCACCCTGGAGACCATCATGTTAGTCTAACGGATGCCTCTTCTGCTTTCCCCGGTATTGAGAAGTCATGGGTACGTAAAAACCACCCTTGTCAGCCCATTCATGAAACTATGGGTTGATTTCTTAACTCTTTCTTAGTCTCAAGGGTGAGGAATGTGTGGGACAGTTTGAAATTGAATTCCCCAAAGTCACGCTGGAGTTTGTAGCAAAGCAAAAACAGGACAAAACACAAGAAGGTGTTTGATGCCTGGCTCCCCAGCACCCCAAAGGCAGGAGAGTAGATGCTTCTCTCAGCCACTGAATTTATTTCATCTTCCTGAAGGTCTGGCAGTTTCCCCTGTGGAACCTCCTTTTGAACAGGGCTACCACCTCTACATGAGCTTTTTGTTATTTGAGGGCAGCTACACTGGTTGAAGTTACAGAATTTCTTTCATTCCATTCTCCTTGGCCAGTCCACAGTGGCAACCTGTGTCCAGAGCTCCCTCTCCAAGCCATGGGAACAGACACAAGGGAGTGGAGTGAGATTTTCTTATGTGGATATTTATAAGGAGCTGACTGAGGAGGTCACGAGACACGAAAGTCGACCAGGACTAGCAGATGGATTCAGAAAGAGTCTTTAAAGGCCCTCAAAATCTGGAAACCCCCAAGCAGCGTCCAATTGAAAAATCAGCCTATGCTGAAAGAAATGTTGGAGAGGAAGAAGCATGCCTGTCTTCCCTTCTCATACCAAGTGCTTTGAGGAGGATGAAGAAGTGGGCTGCAAGGCAGAGAGGGAGCCTCCGACTGACAATCGGGCCTTCTCGAAGGCTGTAGCGTGAGGGTAACCATTCTGAGCACAGTCTTCCTGGGCTAGAGCAGCCAGAAACCACACAGGTTGTGGTTAACTAGCCAGGAGGCATGGAAGGAAGTCAGGCAAGCCAAGCAGGCGGTATTTCTGAGCTCAACAAGGCTATTGACATTTGCTCGCTTGCCTCTGGACAACAAAATACCATAAGGCAAGATCATGAAGTAAAGGAAAACGTATGCATTTTGAAACCAAATGAAATACTCTGGGCTAAGTTCCAGAGCGTATTCCTAAATTCTTCTTTTCGGGGGGAAGAGGGGGCTAAATTTCATTAGTTAAAATCCTTTAAAGCATCATTTATATGCAGTTTTGGAAATGAAGAATTTGCCTTTTAATGACAAATCTGCATTTCATCATAAAGATGGAACATGACATCCTTGGCTTGGTTATTCTCCTGAGAAGTAGGCCCTTGTTTGTACAGTGTGTTTAGAATAGAACAGAGACAAAGACTACAGCAAATTTATTTCAGGCACAAGAGAGTGGATGCGTATAAACATATGAAGCTGGAGCCATGAACAATATAGCTTCTATTCCAAGTGCTCCAAATCCCTCTTAACAGAACTCCAGAAATAATTTCATTATTCTATTGTTTTTAATTGCAACTCTAAAGATAGTCACAAAGATATGAAATATTTTAGAATGACTGAAAAAATCTTAACATTTTGATAACATAGGCCCAACATGTCAGAAGCATTGTGTGAGGAGCAGTTAATGTCAAAGGCAAGTTTAAGTACTTAAATAATGGGCAATGGGAATGATTTGGGTATTCTGTGCTGCTACACAGCTTCAACATACAACCCCTTTAAAACTGCATAATAAAATAATATTTATAGCCTAATTGTATAATGCCTTGCTTCATATTGCAAACGAAAGAAGGTTTGCTACCATAAGGAATAACTAAACCAGGCTACAGTGTTTGAGGCTAATCGAAGAACACTTCGGGCACGTGTGTGGTCAAGTCTATTTATAATCAGCTCCATTCGTAACAACTCCTCTTGAGGTCCTCTTGAGGTTTTATGTAAGAAATTGGATTTGTACCCATGAAGGAAAACTTCAGGGATGTGGGACTTCTGCAGGTGTTCCTTCCATCAGTATCATGACGTGACATAAGGAGAGAGCTAGAACAATGACCTGTGGTTGGAGCTGGATATTTTCACATGAAATAGCCAGATGATAAAGGCAAAGTTATCGGTAGTAGAGACTGGCCACTCTCCTTGGCACCAGGCTCTTATATACCCAAGCCCTTTTGACTGAGGAAAGCCTTTGGGACCAAGGCAGTTCAGAGTGGGTGCATATGTGCCACATTCTCTTTTCTCTCTTTTGTGTTCTGTGGTTTTCTTGGAGACCACAGGGTAGAGATGGAGGTAACAAGAGATGGATGGGTTCATGGTGTAGATAGAGCTTCATGCCACCCCCTGAATCTTGTAAGACTGTGATGGGAGGAACAAGAAATCTTTATTATGTTAAGGTGCTGAAACTGTAGGGCTCATTTTAACAGAGTCACTTATCCTAATATAGCATCCTCATCTGGAATCAATGAGATAATTAATTCAAGTAGCCTCTTTGCCTAAAACTGTGGGCAGAGACTGAGAGAGATTGGATCCCAGTCAAGGTGTATTTACCAAATGCTGCTCAATGTAAGACACAGCCCAATATGGCACCTACTTCCTTGTAATTACCCAGTCTGCTTCTACTATTCTTCACACAGTCACATTTCACGAGCAACCTGGGCCCTGAAGAAACAAGCCAGATAACCACACCAGATTAAGTCTTTGATTTCTCTCCAAAAAGGCTGATGTGTGTGTGTGCATGCACACGCATGCATGTGAATATGTGGTTTTAGTTGTCATTCAGAAGCTTTGCCTTGGGACAAGGTTCATACATTCATTTAAGCAGGACTCACCAGAGGGGTCAGTTAGATACCTCGAGGGGATTCTTGGAGAAATCTTTCCCTAAGCTTCGATTTATGACTTGACCATAAGCATTGGTATGCAAAAATCATAGAAGATGCCAAAGCCTGATTCTCCTAAGAGGAAATCATATTAAAATTATTCTCCTGAGTAGCAAGCTCAGAGATGGACAGTCAGCCAACAGAAACCTCATCCATAGCAAGAATTAGGACTTGATCCTCAGTAGTAAAAACAACACCTATTACTCCTCCACCATCCCTCAAACTAAAACCATGATCAGTGCGCATTTAAACGATTGAAAATGCCACATACATTCAATTCTGTGCCTGGGCCAGGCAGCTCCCAAGGCAGATGGTGTGCAGTGTTTGAAAACTCGGTATTATTTAAATGAAACAAGCATCCCATTGCTCTCGATCATACTGAACAATGAAGATTTCACACCCAGCGATTCCATCAGTGGAGCTCCCTCTGTCTCCATTTGCGGCATTGGGCAGATAAATAAATACTCTTTAGATCAAGTTCTCTGCCTGATGTTGCTTACAGAGACAGAGATTCTAACGATCAAGTTGGTGTAGCACCGGGTCATTACCATCTTCCTGTGAGACCTGCTGTTTGAGGGAGAAGTGTGCAATATGCTGCGATATGACTTTAAGAAAGTATTAATGTGCCTAAGATGACTTGGAATTGCCAGCCTTCCGGGTTGTTGTGGGGACATTGGAAGGAATCAACGAACATTTCCAGGAGATTACAGATATCGCAGGGGAAATTGTTAGTTAGCGCTGTGCACACAGACGGACTTTAGACACCTGCAAAGAACAGAATCGTTGCACAAGGAGGGGAAGGAAAAGATAAAGCCAGAATGCTGTACTCCATTCGGAATAACAGCGTCCTCCCCTTCCAATGCCTCTGTACTGATTTCCCAGTTTCTCTCCCTGACTCAGTGGCTCGGTTCCATCTGGTCTATATGGAGTTGCCTCACTTGCTGAAGAACCTCAGTGATGAGCTGCAGCTGACTTGGTTTCTGTGCTTAAGAAAAGCAGGCTGAGAGCAGGAGGCATAGACCCTGCATTCATCTCCAGGAACCATTCCCACGTCTCAGTAGGACAGATCGTGACCTTAATTCCTCTCTCGGTGATCTGTCCCCTAGCCTTTGGCTCTTGAGATTCACACTCCACACTTTTGCTTGTTCTTGGGAGAAAGGCATTTATCAGGACAAATCAGGAACCTGAACTCCCAAGGGCTCTGTGGGCGGTCATCGCGTTGGCTTGCTCTGCTCTGAAAACAATGACTTCTGGAGAGCCTGGGCAAGAGTGACAGGAGCCTACAAGAACCAGGCTGTGACAGCCGGGAAGCTAATGTGTGTTACCACAGAAGCCACCAAGGGGAAAAACTTTGAAACATTTTAAAAATGCAGGTGCACAAATTACTCATGCCAGGAGCGGCGGTGGCACTTTGTAATAAAATCTTATGTTTATTTTCCACTGTTGAATACACATACCTTAGTGTTCCCAGAGAGAGAAGCCCACAACGCTATCCAATGAACAGTTTGCAGATGGATTAAATACATGTACCAATGAAATAAAACGTGCAGATTTGGGGCTTTTTGCCTCCTACCTTTGCTCTGGGCCCAGAGCTCCCCAGTGATGACGCGGGAGGTTTGTGCAAAGATCTGAAGTTGAGAAGGATTAGTTTGAGAGTCAGATGGAAAAGGACACAAATGAAAATACTTCAGCATGAGCCTGACAACCAAAACTTAGCAATGAGTGATTTGCTAGCTTTGGAGCCTGTGATAAATGATAGCAAATGAAGGAAGTTTCCAACGGTTTGGGGGCGGGCAGGGCAATGGCCAGTGAAGTACTGTGGGATTTATCAGTCAACAGGGCTTCCTGGTTCTCGTGGAAGCTTTGAGGGGGAGGGAGCATGGGATATATGTTAGGGTCTTTGTTGTTAATATTTTTTTCTGAGGTGTAGAGTTTGCAGGGGCAAATCTTCAAATGACTGCTTCCTGAGGAAGCACTCATTGGAACCAAAATTTACTTGAAACCTAGTTGTTAAATAACACTATTAGTGGCACCATTTGGAATGCCAAATTGTACAAGACAAGACGCCAGCACCCACTGTGCTAATTATCTAGGGGCATTCCCAAGCTATACAATGTTCAGCAGAATGACATGAGATATTCAGACAATAAGCTCCGCAGAGGGAAAAGAGAAGTCCCTCTGGCTAACATGATCCGAGAGGAGATTCGGAGGGCCAGCCAGGTGCCCCAGGCTCCAGGCTCCAGGTATGATGTATGACCCAGTGCTTAGGGAGAAGAGAGCCCGACCTGAGAAGAATGGGAAGACCTCTGCGATTGCCATCCAGGATTTGGTTGGGGGAGGAGAAGCCTGGAGTCCTGGATATGCACGTGGGTGTGCTGCTCTATTGGCCCAGAGACATACCCCATGATTCTCAGGCCTCCTTGTTCCACAGACTGCAATCCAGACCCCAGGGCTTCTGTTATCTGCTGGGTCCAGCAGGCTTTCCCTGGGAGTCCCTCAGATGGCTATTCAAATTGATAATGAAAAATCCAAAAGATGTGTTGACTAAATAACACTTGTGCACAACACACACACACACACACACACACACACACACACACACACACACCAGTGCTACACCGGCCACTCCCCCACCCACTCCACCATCAGCATGGCTGGGCCTAGGCAGCCAAGGGGGTTGACCTCCTTGAGAAGAGAGGAGAACAGACTCCAGCCCTCAGTGCAGGGAGTTAATATTCTGGTGTGCCTATTGTTCGAGGGAGGAGGAAAAAAAGAGGGCACAAAAACACATCTCTTCCTGTCAGAAATCCTAACAAGGATGCACAATGGCCCGCTTTCCCCCAGCCTGGTGACAGAATTTGCATCTGCCACAAAGAGGAGCCCCATCTCCTGCTCCTCCAAAGCTTTCAATCTGTGTTGGGTCTCCAGGCCCACCTTCTCCTAGGTAAGGTAGAGATGGCACCGGACCTTGTCCTCAGGCATCACACGGAAGATGGTGTGGTGCAGGGAGGGGTTGGCCCTCCCCCTTGCCCATCCTGTCCTCAAGGGGACAGAGGAGACCAGGGGGACAGAGAAGAACCCAAGAGCGATTTCCTCCCTGCTCCACACTCTGGCCCCCGACCCCTTCAAAATCAAGTCATTGGCATGTGCAGATTTGCACAGCAGTGGCATGTGGCACATTTGGCAGAGGATCAGCTGTGGCGTCTGTACAGCTGGGCCAACCTGGCCGGTAGGTGTGTCAGCCAGTGTTCGGGAGCTAGCTATCCATCAGCAGGCATCTTGCTCTGTTTGTTTAAGCAACCACAGATGCAAGGGAGAGAGAGAGAAAGACAGAGAGAGAGGGAGAGAGAGAGAGACAGAGACAGGGGGAGAGGGAGAGAGGGAATTTCCACCCCCTCTCTCTTACAAATCTGTCCTGAGGTTTAGAATCTTCTTTCCCACTCCAAGCACTCTGGGCCATATTAGATTCTATTTTTGTGCCCCCTCTTCAACCGGAATGAGGTTTGCTTTGGCATCTGAGCTACCACCTGCCGTATGCTCTTTAGTTCCTGTTTGCTGTAAAGCTTGCTTTGGGTCTTGGGTATCTTCACAGCTCATTCTGTGGAAGAGAAAGGAGCATTCCGGTCTTGAGGTAACTCCCAGTAGGTCACCAGCCTCCTCCAGATGGAACTCTGCCCTGCTGTAGCCTCCGTGAAGATCAGCTGCCTCCAGCTTTTGCATTTTTTTTTTCTGTCTAACAGGCAACAGCCCTGAGAACAATTGTCTTGGAGGAGGGAGGAAGAGACGAGGCTGAACGCTGCCGTGCAGGGAAGGGAGCCATCTTTAAAGCCCTTCTGAAATGTTCACTTGTACACTCAAGATCCCAATTGTTGTGGAGCTTCAAGCAGGTGAAAACATGAGATGAAAGGAAATGAAGTGGCTGCTGACAGACTGGAGAACATGGCTTAATCAGCAGCTCGAATCGATGAGTCCAAGGCTGGCTGCCCCCAGCAAAAATCAATGGGGGAAAAGGACTGCTGGCCCAGATTCCTCCTGTATTTGTATCTGCCCCGAGACCACCCAGAACTCTTCCTACGCCATGTGCATTTTGCCCCAAATGATAACGAAGGCTGTAACTTAGCTGTCCCCTGTAAACTTCCTGGAAATCCAGCCTCCTACCCCGCATTAATAAAGATAGGCCAACTGTTGTAGCAAGCAACCTCAAATCCCAGAGGATTAACACAATAAAAGTTTATTTCTCCCTCACACAGAGACCAATATGGATATTCCTCTCCTGGCAGTTTTCCTGGGTGGCCCTCTTCCAAACCGCGACACAGGGGTCCAGGCTTCTCCCACCTTGAGATGCTTCCAACTTTAATCTTGGGCTTGTAGAAGCAGACGAGAGCATCGGGAAGGCACATTGGGTACCTGCCTTTCTTGGCCTGGAGGTGACACCTGCTACTTGTGCTTACATTCCATTATCTTCTTTTTGACATCTGGTCCTAGGTCGATGTGAGGAGCCAAGGAAATCTAAAGCCCTGGCTAGACACCTTTGGGGTTCAGATAGGTGGCCATGCCACTTCCTCACCAAATAATACCCACATTCCCCGGCAAATAAAACTCAGAGTTATAGAACCACCGATTGGAAATGTTTCTATAATCCTACCTACTCTGTACCTTCTCTTTATTGTTGCAGAAAGCCAGCCATCATTGCGTTCAATTGACCTATTCCACCCTCTTTTGCCTCTTATTGTGTAACTTTCATTAAACTTCATAGGCCTATTTCCTTTGCCTTTGTACTTTTTGTTGTTCTCTGGAATTCCTCCAGTTGCTATGCATGTAGTATTGGTTCTTATCCTTAAGGTAAATCATTTGCCTACCGTTGTTTCCCATTGTGAGCAGTTTCAAGTTGTTTCATTTAACAAAATTCCTGAGCTTGGAATTGTAGGTGATATTAAAGTTATTATTTTTCACTTATCCTGGTCTTTCAGAGCACCAGGAGGTTTTCTGATACGCCCTACGAAAGCTCAAGCTAGCATGTAGCAGATGACCAGCTGAGACAAACTGTGTATGCCAGTGGCCAGCTCAGCTCTTCCCCACAGTCTTCTTCTGCAGATGTTTACTGCATTTAAAAATGCTCAGATGCCAAGGAGTTATCAAAGAAGCAAGATGTGGTATTCCTCCAGGGAAAATCTCCAGCCTCCCCACCTATTCAAAAAACCATCTTTAGACTCCTACTTTCAATTAATGTTTTCTTTATAAGTCACCTAAAATGGAATCATAATGTCACCCCCTAAATAAGGGCCTGAATGGGTCTCACTGATAGTATCAGCAAGGCCACATGCCTCTGGTGTCTAGAGGCATCCCCCACTTACTACAAATGCCCTGCCCGTGAGTATTCAATCATCCTCTGAAGAGATGTCTACTGCCCTCAGTGATATGCTCCATGGTAGGCACCAAGGAAATGAAAGTGAATTCATATGACTTTTGACCTCAAAGAGGTCATGCATGGTCTTGTACAGGAGATAGGTAGGAATGAAGACAAATAATTCTAATGCATTGCAAGCCCTATATTTTTGCTTTGTTCAAGAGACCAGGTTGGTACCAAATGAAACACTGCTCACCTCTGCCCAAGAAGGAGAGAGATCAGAGAAAGTTTTGCTTCAAGGAAAATATAATGCTTGGGTTGGGTCTTTGGAAAGGAGACAAAATTATTTTTATAAACAAAAAGGTGACATGGAAAGAACCATCTAGCCTAGAAGGGTGGATCTTGCAAAGAAACACTGGCATAGATTAGTAGTGCATAACAATAACAAAAAAGAATCTCGGTGAGATAGGAACTTAGAGACTACACATCGGTGCAGCTGGGGAGGGGGGTGGGAAATGGCAAAGATCATTTTAGGTGGAAAGATCCAGAATAATCTTGATTTCCATGGCTTAAGGTCTAACAAGGTTTATAGAAGGAGAGTAGGAGGACAAACTATTCTTCTGTGTAGTTCTTGCTGTGAAGAGGGGTCACGTGGGTTCTGCTCTCCAGACTGTCTTCAGTGTCAGGCCATCATGCTTTCTGCCCACTCTCTCATAGCTTTCATTCACTGAGTACCTTCCTGCCCTGTGCCTTTGCAAATAATACCTTACCCACACCTCAAGCTGCACTGAGTCTTTCCCAAGCACTCCATTCCACATTGATTGCAAGCAGAGTGACCATTAACCATGTATGGTGGTCCTGCACCTAAAATCCCAGTTCATGTAGAATTGGCCCCATGTCATTTGTCCCCAACTTGTCTCCAGTGGGTTCATTTGAGAAGCTCTCCTCCCTCTAACTAGTTGGAGGGGTGAGTCATCTTTTTCCACTCGTAGCCTCCTCTCCACTCGGCAGAAGGCTGGCCACATAGAAATTAGAAAATATATACTTAATGATTAATTGACGGGAACATTTCATGAGGTCAGCTTATGGTCACCTGTGCTAGAATTGCCGTTGGCGGTTGTTGGAAGGCAGATATTGGGGTCCCAGTCCAAGATCTGATAAGCCAGCTGTCTAGAGGGGGCACCCTGACCATTTAATAAGTGCCTGAAATGGTTTGTCTTGTTTTGTTTTGTTTTGTTTTGTGAACATGGAAATTTGAAAACCAGTGGCTTAGAGTAGGGGTTAGCAAGCTTTTTCTGTGAAGGGTCAAATAGTAAATAATTTAGGCTTTGTATGTCAGATATGGTCCATGTTGCATATTCTTCTTTTTTTCTTAAACGCTTTAAAAATGCAAACATCATTCTTAGTTTGTGGACTTTATCAAAAAAAAACCACGGATGTATCTTTTCCACCTCTGGCCAAGAGGACAGATTCCTCAATCTCCTCTAAAGTCTTCAGAGATGTGTGAAATCCAATGACTCCAAAGTGTGGACAGTCCAGAGGGAAAGCTCTACTTAAATTCTTTGTAGAAACAGGGCCTACTCACCCTACTGCCTTCCTTTGTAGCCTAGCATCTTGGGAATGTGTCCAGGCTTCTCAGGGAACATCATCTGGTCTGACCAGCACCATGAAATGGTTGATTCCCTCTACCAGTTCCTGGGACCCACACCTCTTGGTTCCCTCACATTGGATCCTCTCAACATTGTTACATTAATACCAGCAAGGGAGGCACTAAAGCCAGAGAGGGGATTGCAGGTCCCCAACCCCCTGCCTCTCCCAATCTGTACTTAGCAGATTGCTTTCTGCAGGCATCTGAGTATCAGCTTCTAAACGGCCTCTGGACTACCTGTTAAATCCCCCCTACACCATTCCCTGTTTTAGGTCCTCCAGGAGCTTTTTCTTTGGGGACAGCAGAAGCGCCATCCCATCCTGCCACTCACGGTTTGACAGTGGTTAAGAGATCGCTCTTCTCTTTCAGCTCCTCAGTGAGATGTGAATTTGCACAAGATGATTCAATATATTTTCCTTGTGTGTTCTTCAGTATATTTGTACTGCTGGGTGAATTTTTGACATTTCAGTGCACTGCTCTCAGCTGCCCATGTTAGGGACCTGCCCCTGACCCTGGATAGGGTCTTTTAAGCAAGAAGAGCCAGAATAAACACATACAAGTGTCCTTTGTAGTGTGTGCTGGTGCCCAGGCAGCCCTTGGTCATCTGCGTGTTCGGTCCTCCAGGGGTCATGATGAAAAGGGTAGCGAGCCCTCCTCCCGGGATGATTTGTAAGCAGTCCTGCCTGCAGGCTCAGGGTGGACAGGATGACCCCTCCGGTCCCATCCGGCCTTGGGAGTCTATGATTTCTCACCTGAGTCCATTTTGTGCCCTGGGCTCATGCACATCAATTAGAAACACAACAGTTTACGCTTCTACAGGAGGGAGGAAAATGAACCATAGCAGTCTTCCTATCCGAACCAGACCTCATTTTTCCAAGTCACCACCTTACTCTCATCTGTAAAGCGCTAAATAGCCTGAGACCCAGTTATCTTTGTGACAATCTCTCCCCAGGTGCCCCATCATGGTAATTATGCTCAGCGGGAACGCTCTAGCTGCCCATCTCTGGAGTTAAACTCATTAAGAGGAGAGGCTGAGAAATCTCCACAGAGGGCCCCCGCCCTTGAAATGATGGGCATTCCCCTTCCTCGGCTACCTGGATTGGGGGTTGGAGGAGTTTGGGGTCTAGTGTAAGACTCTAGGTTGCCACAGAGCTTGCTTTAACCTGGATTTGCTGCTCTGATTTGTACTTTGGGTTTCCTATTGGGTCAGGAGAGAAGAGCAGAAGCGAGGCCATGAACAGCTTCCCTTTGATGAAATGAAGTACATTTGAAACAAAGCCATTAAGGTTGCTTTTTCTAGGTATAGAGTATGATGGGTTGATCAGAGATGACACTCCCTTCCAACTGATTAGCGAAAAGGAGAGGAAGTTTCTGGAGGAAAAATAGTACAAGTTCAGAAACAAGAATGTCAGAACCTGGGCTAAGGGTTTAGCTATGAAGAGAGAAATATGTTCAAGGAAGAGGAGGGAAGAGGGAGAGAAGGACAGAGGGGAACTCGAAGACGTAAGGTGCTCTCTAGGGGAATTCGAACATTCTGGTGTCTCAGATTTTGATGGGTACGATTTTTTAAGAGACAATAAAAAAAAAACTCCACTTGTCTTGTCTAATGAAACGAAATGTCAGAGATGTCCTGCACTGAGAGACAAGAAGTGGAAAATGTGTTCGTGGTTGTATAACTTGTAACTTTTCCGGTCAAAAATAAATGCCACAAAGGCCACATCCTATTTGTCTAAGTTGGGTGCCGATATTATTCCTGTAATGGGCAAGAAGGGGCCACCCTACTCAAATGTCTGTCTGTGACAATACGTGGAAGAATCTTTCAATGCTAGAATTTATGAAGACAATAAAAACATTAATTGAAATGGCTGAGCATATGCTATGAAATGAGAACTATGTGCTGTAAACCATAAAGTATAATTATACGCAAGAAACCATAAATGAATCTATACTAGAGGTCTGTTATCCAGTTCCATTTATTCCTCATAAAAGAAATAATTTTTAAAAAAGCACTCTCATAGATGGTTGTAGATAAGACAAGTCTTTGTTCTGATTTGGTTGAGATTTTTCTTCTTGGACGTCCAAGTGATTTTAAACCTCTTAAAGGTCTCCCATGCAGTTCTGAGTCCATAGGCATCTGCACTGGAATCACTGTAAAGCCCTGGGTTCCAAATGACTCTGGGGAGGGGAGGGGATCCTCTTCCCTCTCTTTCTGCTTTGGGTGGCATTTCCGCCACCTGTTCTGTGGTCTTCGATCCTTGGGTCTGGCCCTCTTTCTGTGATGCCAGTTGCCACTGGACTCTGGGCTCTGCAAACACCATTGCCTCCCTCGGATCTTCAAGCCCTAGAGGCTTCCTGCCTTGATAAACCTCTGGTTCGCCTTTCTGCTGCCTATTTCTCATTTTTGTTTTTCAATTCTCCCACCACCTTTGTAACTAGCGCCCCACATAACCCCCCGACACACACCCACTGAACAGAATCAAGCTCTGCGTTTCTGCCTGGATTCTGGCTTTATATAGATACTTAGTGCTACTTGCAGAAAATGATGAGATAACATGTGTACTTTCAATTAAAAAAGCAGGGCCTCTACTAATTTATTGCTCCAGAGCATTTGCTTTTCTCCAACGTCCACTTCAAAATACCAGAGAAGTAGGGCTAGAGTTTGGTTGCTTCCCACTTTTGCAGGTGGTCTGTGTGTCTACCTGAGCGAAGATGGAGCTACATTGCTCCTTTTGTTGGAAGAATCACTTCTAACAAGAACCAAGTTCCAAAATGCATCCCTCATTGGGCAGAAGCATTGATTCAATGCATTCCTTGTGACTCACTGTTAAAATCCTCCATGGCTATAGCAGATTAGGGCTTCAGTGTCCTACTCATTTGGGCTCATTTTCACACTCACGGTGGGCTTAGGTGAAAGCAAGGTTAGTCCAGAAGCCATTCAGGTGATTTGTTGAGCAAAAGGAACAGAGGCAATTTTCCAAGGAGAAAATATCAGGGAAGAGAAGAATAAGGACCCCAACCCCAGGAGCTGAGAACATTTTTGAGACCCCAGGAGGGCTGAAGATGTTGACCACTTGAAAGCTATGCCAGAGCATATGGTGTCTTAAGAGAGGGAACGTTTATCTGCCACTTTATTAAGGAATCTCAAGGAAGACAAATATAATAGGAATGAGGGGGGATGATCAGAGGACCACATTCAGTAACTCAATAAACACTTTCAGAAACACCTTTTATATGCTAGAGACTGTGCATCTGGCTCAGGGAATAGGGAGAAATAAACGAAATTGTCTCTGCCCTCATGAAGTAAATAAAAACTGAGTCGAAAAGAATCACAAAGAGTTCAGGGAAAGAATGCAGATGTGTGTAACATATTGTAGAAGTCAAGGTGTGAAAAAGAGAAGAACTAAAGGCAGAAGAATGAGACAAGTCTGGATGTAATGAAGACTTCAGAGAACAACAGATAATAGAAGTTCAGCTCCTAAGAGCAAGATGGGCTGGGGCAGGAGCAAGTTTCTCACTCTGGCTCTGGTGTGGCTTGGACATTTAACAAAGTCAGATGTTTCTGTGTGTCTCCATAATCATTCTTGTACAGCATCTTGCATGACATCCGTGCACTGTGTTCTTGTTCTGACATGTGGGAGGATGTATACAGAAGGGAACTGGCTTGTTTGGGGTTCAAAAACACAAGTTTTGTACCCTATTATCTTACCCCCACCACCCCCACCAAAAAAATCAAGAAAACCGTCATGTCTACTAGCTATTCTGTGTTCCTGCACACGTACCTCATATTGACATTGTCGGTAATTAGAGTTAGCTCAACATGGAAATTGTGTGTATTTATCAAGGACTGAACAGAATAGAATTTACTCTTTAGTACATAGGCACGGTAGGTCACCATCTCCATAAAACTCTGGTTTGCTTTGTGTGTAGATTTTAGAGATTTAATTCTTAATTGTGAGCTTCTTTACTTTGCCAGTTCTTCCTCCTACCGTGAGGACATTTTGCATGTAGTTTTCATAGACTGTTTTTGTTAACCCGTATTTACATGCTTATGAGTTGCTCGTTTAATGAGGCAATCGAAACAAATAGTATAATCATGCGTTTATAAGGTTTAATGATAGACCTTCATATACAGTGACAATTATGACATCTAATCTCGTTGTAAAAATTCAGCTTAAAATTTCAGGAGGAAGAAAAGGGCATTTTCCCTCTCGAGTTTCTGTGTCTCAGATATGTTCAATTCATTTGGCAAATCGCTGAGAGGAATACAACTGCTTTGGAGACTCAGTAAATGGGAATTGTGAAGAGCACAAAAGTGCATCAATGTTCAATTTTCAACTTGTAATTTAGATAGCTGAGAAAATGACAGAACTTTTCTTGGATTTAAATTCACTACCAATGAAATCATGATATAGGAGGTCAAAGCTAAACGGTCAAGAGCAAATTTTCCCATGATCCCAGCTAATCACCAAGATGGGATGGTTCCTTGACTCCTCTACGTTATGCCGCTGTGGCATTTGGCTTTCACTCAGGTGTATAAAACACGATATATGACCCTACCGGCAATACCAGCTACAATAATAATAGGAACTACCCTTAGTGGAGTGTTTACGTGTTCCAGCTGGCATTTGGACACAGTTTAGACTGACTTCGAGTTATGCCTGTACCGGGGAGGAGGCCGTTTTTTACTGATGTGTAATTCTCAGACAGCCCCAGTGTTTACTTCTCATTATGGAATTTGTATTTAACATTCTCAGCACAGGAATGCCAAGTGAAATCACATTGCTTCAGTGGCTCATTCCCCTCACCCTGGCTAAAGCCTTTGCTGATGCATATTGACTCCGAAGGGATTTTGCCCCAATGGGGGTTTGTAGGGAGCAGAGGCAAGGGGCAGCAGCAGCCGGGTGCAGGAAGTTGTGAGGATGTCACAAAATCCATGACCGGTGACGGCAGTGTGCTGAAGCTGTTGTCTTGAGCTGGTGTCAGGTTATCTTTTAAACTGTCGATGGCTCTCAGAACTGTGCCTCGCTAATTGCAGAACATCCCAATCTTTATGGAGAGTCCAGTGTAATCCCCGTCGCTCCTCCTGAAGCAGCCATGTAGTTAGCATGATGGCTCTTCCTTTAAATCATGGTTGCATTATGTCAAATAGAATTCGTCAGCCATCAGCTTGCTGAATGCAGTAATTGATCATTATTCCCCAAGAAAGGTTAAAAAAAAAAAGCAACAATTAAAGAAGCCATGAGAGAATTTATTAAAGCAAGGAGGAGAAGAAATCTCCAAAATGCTTTCATCAGGTTAACTGCAAGGAGACAAGGAGAAATATAGAAATGGTACTTGAGGTCCGTCATTGATTTGCTCAGAGGCAAAGCCCTGAAAAAAACAACTGATCAATGCAGGGAGGGATTGGTTCTGCTGGATGCCCTGTCAACGTTCCTCTTCGCATGGCAGCATATTAATTGCAGCAGCGTTTGCTCTGAATGAATTTCTTTATGTTCATTCATTCCTTTATTTGTTAATTCATTGTTAAATGCATCGTTCAATTATAGGGGTTCGTATTACCTAGTTACCCTTGCATTTGCTCAACTGGTACTGCTAATGCTGGACTGCCTCAGAAGAAAGAAACAGGAAAAAAAAGATGCATTGAATTTTCTTACAGTTTTAGATCGGGGTGTAATATCAATAACTTTAATGGAACTGGAGTTGGTGCCCTGATAGGAACCCTGCTGTTCCTCAAATAAATGGCTTGGCTCCACCTCAGCATTTATCTGCCAGGGCTCGGCTTTATCAGGGCACCAACTCAGATTCCATTAATGTTATCTCTTAATTAGCTATGCGATTAACCTGTGTTACTCCTGCACGATAATGAGTCGAAGACAGAACCAGAGAAGTTCAGCTGCCTTATAATTCCCTCTCCAGAAGCCAAATCATTCTGGAAACCATTCCAGGAAAAGAAAAAACCTCCAAGCAGTTCTGATTCGTTCTTCTCTTGGATACAGGGGTGAATTTTGCACTCTTTGGAGGGAAAAGCAATTGGGATGTTAGCTAACATTTATGACACTTGGTACCAGACACTGTTCTAGTGCTTTCTATTGATTATCTCATTTAACGTTTACAGTGGGTCTATAAGGTAGGTCCTATTACCATCCCCACTTTACAGAGGAGGAAATTGAGATACAGAAACGTCAAAAACTCTATCCCAAGGTCACACAGGTGAGAGATGACTGAGCCAGGGTCCAACCACAGGCAGGAGACAGGTCACCTAGGCACCCAGTCATTCCTCTGGGATCCCGAGTATAGAACTCAGTAGTAAAGGAGTCATCAGACCACGGCTAACACGGCCCCCTGTACCCTCTTTGAGGCTGCCTGTCCCAGCAGAGCCCCCAGGACATTGGCCTCCCACTGGGCAGGTGCATTTCCCGGGCTCTGCAGGGCGGAGAAGAGCCCTCATAGCTTAGTTTTTTTGCCTGTAGAAATTTCTCTCCAGTAGATCTCAGGGGAGCAGGGGCTTGCACTGGTGGACTTGGATGGCCCTGGGCAAAATGTAAAGACGGAAAAATACCTTGGCTTGCCTGCTTCTCCCATCTTTATTCTGTGTCCTTTGTCCCCTCAAAGTCAGATCCCTTCCCCCACTGCCCTCTCCCTCCCCTCTCCGCCTCCTCCCACACAGATAGGCACAGCCCTCTTTTCTGCTGAAATTACCCAAATAATCAGAAATGTGTTGTCTGGACAAATTTAAAGAGATCATGACTTCATCAACCCTACCACCAGTAAGTGACCTGAGTGGCAAGAGACTCCCCTCTGTAGCACTCCTCTATCCCTGCAGGCTCCTCCTCTCAGTGCTTGGTTGGAGGTGGGTGGGAAGGGAAGGTGGACCAGAGCTTTACAGTATAAACCTGATGTTGAGGCATCTGAGTGGCTCAGTAGTTGAGCGTCTGCCTTCAGCTCAGGTCATGATCCTGGGGTGCTGGGATCGAGTTCTGCATTGGGGTCCCTGCAGGGAGTTTGCTTCTCCCTCTGCCTATGTCTCTGCCTCTGTCTCTCTCTCTCTCTCATGAATAAATAAATACAATCCTAAAAAGAAAACAAAAACAAAAAAAAAACAAAAAAAAAACACCCAATGCTGATGGGAGAGAGGATCCTTCATGATGCTCCTAAGACAAAATCACCACACTGCCTCTCTCCCTGTCCTAGCCATACCATAGGACCAGGCCACTGTCCTAGCACCAGGACACATTGGGCACTATGGACATTTGGTGTGGCTGGAGAAGAGGCGCTGTTGTCACCACCCTTCCTTCGCCTCCCATTCTGTTTTTCCACACTCTATGCCCTCTCATCCAGTGGAATATCATAAAGCAATTTTCCAAAGAAGTTTTAGCCCTTGAACCCCAGTGTTAAATGATTCACATCCTTTTCTTGCCAATAGAATATCCTATCACTGTGAGCTCTTCCAGAATCCTAGAGCTTCTTATTATTTGCAGTTGTCCCTATTGAGATTGAACCACAATATTGTAGATCAATCAATCACATTATAGCGTGTCAATGAAAAGAAAGAAAACTCCACCAAGGGATGGGTGTCTGAATGTTCCATTTTAGAAATGGATGTGAAGCCATATGCAGTCCCTTAACACGCCAAAGTCTGAGATATAAATGATCAATTTTTTATACAAGTAGGTGTACTTTAAAGCGCATTATTTATAAGTGATTGCTGTCATGTTCTTTAATACAAAATCTAAAAATTAGTAATAATAGTCTTTTGAAACAGTATTCAAAAACAACTACCCAAAGGACACAAAGATCTTTTTGTTGTTGTCATTGTTCTGGTTAAGGCAACACCACCAGTTCTGCCAGAGTTTATCTAACCCTCTCATATCCCTCTGTTCCTTTCTCCCACTTTTGTTCCCGGGCTGGGAAAACATGAGAACAACCTCTGTTTTACAGTTTCTAGAGCTTGCAGCCTTCAAGGCAAATCTAGAAAACATTGTTTCTCTGGGAATTAAAGGAGAAGGAAAAGATTATTTTGAAAAGGAAAAGATGGGGAGGAGGAGGACGCTGCCTCCGATCTCATATAGAGAATATCAAACACAAAAGGCACTTGAGTTCACATTTTGATTCCATTTCAGTAAGAAACGTGAGGGAGAGGGACGGCAGACTCACTTGACCACATGGGCAGGACAGACCAAATTCATTCCTATTCAGCTAATGGAGAATTTCAAATAAGGTCAATATTGCCTGTCTGATCTTTATATGGGGCATTAAAACCCACAAATCTCTTGTGTGTGTGTGTGTGTGTGTGTGTTTTTCCCAAAGACTCAAAGAACAGTTTATCATCTAAGACTTGCTTTATTTTCAAAATAATGTCTGCCTAGGTGAACACATTTTCTCTCCAAGAGCTCAAGTTTGTTTTTAAGGCAACGTTAATGACTGATGGTGAGTCATCCAGTTTTGTGGCTTGGTACAGTAGTTTATATTTATATAATAGCTTAAAATTCAACTTTGAGCAATGTCCACAGCAGGGAAGAACAATTAGTAAATTCATTAATTGTGCTTTTGTGTACACTTTTATTCTCAAGGCTAATTGTTTGTTTAAATTATTTTGCCTGCATCAAAAGTGTTACCACATGAAAATATTTCAGCATAGGTTTCTGGTGTGAAATATAAGGCTTAGGAAGTTCAGACATGCTTCTGAAATGTAATCAGCTTGCATTTGCTAATGACTGGTACTCAACGTGGAGCCTTTTATTTAAGCATATAAGCAATTAGTTTGGGGAATGTAAGTGTACAAAGAATCATGATTCATGCCGCTGCTTATCCTTCTTCTCTGCTGTGGACAATGGGCATCTTCCATGTTTGACTTTTAAATATAATCAAACTCTGATGTACTGTAAGTTGGAATCATGCGGTCTTATGCAAAGCAATGCCATAAAAGGACTCCATCAGTTGCCAAGCCGATGTGCCAGTGTACATAATAAAAGTGAGGCTTCACTCTTTTTTCATGGAGAGGGACAAAAATCTCCTTCTCCTCTCTTTTCTGAATTCTCTGTGTGTCTGGGCTGTAGCTGTAAGATGAACCAGCTGCCGCTGGAGCGGATGCTTTCCAGTTCCCAGTTCCAGGTGTGGGGCCGGAAAAGAGATTGATGACTTAGTGTAGGCACAGCCAGTTTTCTCCACCAGGTACAGGGGAGCGACAGCAGAACAGAAACAGCCAGCCCTCCCTTCTCCAGCATCTTCCCAGCCTGGCTCGGTCCTCAGGGAGACACACCATCCAGAATGCACAGAAGGAGAAGCACGATAAGGACTCAGGACCTGCTGCGTCTTGGTGCTGAGCTAGGCATCTGACCAACAGATTTAATCACTGCAACCTCCATAAGAGGTGGGCATCGTGAGTCCCATTTTTCAGAAGAGGAAATGGAGTCCAGAATGTAGATTGGAACCCACAACTATATGGCTTGCAAATCCAATGGCCTTTCCATGAGACCATGTTGCTTTCCTGGCATTTAGCACAGTACCTTGCCATAGTGGGTACTTCATTCATTCATTCAATAAATATTAATCCTGCCTGAAGATATAGCTGTAAACAAGTTAGATAAGGATTCTTGCCTTCAACGATTTTAATGATGGGCAGATGAATGTATCCCATTCTAATAATGAATGTGTGTTGAATGAGATTTTGGCCAAATGCGGGCCAGGCCTATAGCAACCCTCATTTGTGTCCCTATGGGGCCAAATGTTTTCATTCCAAGTGAAAGCAAACAACCCCCCCCCCCCATAAACCTGAGGACCCTGTTATCAAGCCTCCAAGAGAAGCAGGAAGACTATGAACCCCTCCCAAGTGCCCCATTTATATGGGAAGCCTGTTAACAAAAGATGGTGGCAGCAGGTTGTAGAATTCATCCCTTTCTTTGCAACCTGGCAGGACTCTAGGAGGGAGATCTAGCACTTGGGCAGAGTGGGCTCTAGAATGTGCTTCTATAGTTACTGTGGGAAGACAGAGCTTCCCATAGCCAAGGAGACTGAGGAAGGGATGCAGCCCACCCCAAACATCAGAGAGAACAGAGGTAGGTTTCAGGCTGAAAGTGTAAAGAAGAAAGACATGTCTATAACTCCACAGGGGCTACTTTAGTTGTTAAATGTTTGTGTTCTGAGTCTGGTCACACTGCAAAACCAGCTCCACTAATCATCAGAATTCCAGATGGGTAGGACCTCTGAGGTCACCTAGCTGAGCCCGGCCTGCTGAGAATCCCTCTCCACATAGCACTTTCAAGGCCCTTTCTCTACCTGGTGTACACATCCCAGAGGACTGTGCTTTGCTCTGTCCCTCAAGAACCAATTCCAGAATCCACCCACAGTACCCTTTAGACCAAATATACAGCCTGGGTGGGGGTCTATTTTTAATTTCCCAAAGTACTGACCAGAAGCCTGGTGCCATGAAAAATTGCTAAGGACCCTCTCTTCCTCTGGTGGTACCATCCCACCATGAGGTCTCTGGTTGGCCAGACATCTGGGGAGGCAACTCCTTCTAAACAAAGCTGCTGTCTACACAGCCTCACAGAAGGCTTATTTCTAAATCCAGTCTGCCTGATTAACACCCTTCCTGGATTTAGAGTCATTATTTACGTGCACAAAGACATAGCCACAAGATGTTCATCACAATGTTGTTTATAGTTGAGAAAATTTCAAAAAATAATCTCCACACTCAGTGATAGAAGACTGCTCAAATAAATCATGGATAAGTCATATAGTGTAAAGCATATTATGAAGCCATTAAAAAGAATACACCAGATGAGTACTAAGGCTATGTTTCATCACACTAGTAAGTGAAAAAGATAGGCTACAGAGAGTATATGGAGCACACTATTATTCTCTGTCTAGTTTTCAAAAACACATGCATGAAGAACAGAATAGTGACAAAACTAGTTCTTAGTAAAGAACTGACTTGACTAGTACTATTTTCTTCCCCACTACTTTTCAACCTTTCCTACAAAGGATATGTGTTACTTTTGTAATTAGATACATAAATCTTACTTGAAAACATTAAATTATGCTTCCTTTTGTTTTGCTGCATTTCTCACATTCATCATTACCAGAATCCCTGTAACAGAGGAAGAAAGGAAAAGACAACTGTCCTCTTTTCCCCTTGCTGGCTGCTGGGTTGCCTGGGTGCCCCTGGTGCAGCTGGCAATGGCCAGCTATGACTCAATCCCACTGCCACTCAAGCAGCTCATTTACTGAACGGACGTCTAGAGACTTGAAAGGGCAGATGCCCTTCCCACTGCAGAGAGCGTTAAGACGAAGGAATTTCATGCTCATCTGAGTAAACAAGAACACTCCCCCAAGTTTTTCTGCTGTAGCATCACACATTCATCTAGAAGGGATATTAGCTACTGAAAGTCTGTTGGTAGCTTCCACAACATATCTTCCCTGTAAAGGAAAGACTGAGATCTAGAGGGGCCAGATGTCTTATCCTTGAAGGTGCAAATGAGGTTGGCCAAGCCAAGATAGGACCCTAAGAGTGAGTCTAACTCCCTCCACCTCCGATGTCCTGTCTCTCCCTTATGTGCCCATCAAACTCCTACTCATACCTCATGGGCCACCTAAGCATCACCTTCCTAATAAATTCTCCCAGACTCCTTAACCTTGCCTCTCTCTTATCACTGTCACTTAGATATAATCCAATGGTTGCATTTTTGATATCACATTGCCATTATTTGACCTTGAGTCTGGCTCTTATCCTGGACTTGAGGGCAGGATTTGCCTCTTTACATTCCTAGTGGCTAGAATATCACAACCATTTAATAATAAACTCAAAGGCTTAAAGGCACTACAAAGCTGCAATCTGTCACTGTTTCTAAGAGTTAGGAGGTGGGAGAAGAAGTTGACCATGAAAGAGTGTGCCCCAGTGTCCTGGAGATGTAGGCACTGTGTGTCAGGGTCTGTATGAGACAATCTGGAGATAGAAACCTCTTTCCTGCCACTATAGGAAGATGGATGGCATAGAAAGTGGAAGTTTCCATTTGGAGGATTATGTGGTGAACAAGGCATTAGGAGTATGATGGGGTGGATGGGTAGTCGCATGACATTCAAGTAAGACCATAGCTTTGAAGAGAGATGCACCAGAATTTGAGCTCTAAGTCTACACCTTATTATGACTTTGGGAACATTATGAAACTTCTTTGAGTCTCAGTTTTCTCATCTAATTCTGATAATTACTTTGCAGGGTTATTGACAGCATTAGATATCACGATTGCAAAATCCCTGGCACAGAGTCAATAATTACTAACTAATGGCCTTCACTATTACACATTCCTGATTCCACAGACAGTAAATCAGAGCCCACATACAGTATTCATGGAGTTGTTCCTCTAGATGGTAGCTGAAACAAGAGGGAATCAGAGAGCCTCAACTGGCCCCTAAGAGGAGGGGAGCCCAGGAAAGGACCCCAGGCCCCTTGAGGTCGGGAGAATGAGCTATACACAGTACATCATTCTCCCCCATTCTTCCAGAAATAGAGAAAAGTATGGGAGTCCTCCTAGTGACATTGGCCTGCTTGCAATCACTCAGGAGACTGGGGCAGAGAGCAAATGATATATTTAAGGAAGTGACAGCAGCAGGGTGACCAGAGCCCAGGGAGTGATGGTTGGGCAGGGGCCATGGCACTTCTCACCAGCATGCAGCAGAGTCCCAAGGGCCATGGCTGTTGGACTGGGCTTTCAGCAAGCCACTGGTGGGGAGGTGGTGACAGACTGCTTACATAAAGAATGACACACATCAGGTGACCCCCACCTGCTCAGGGCTGGGAGTGCCACATCAGCCAGGGTGTCAACAGTTTATTTGGGATCCACTCATCCCATGGCAGACCAGCCCCATCTCACCACTGGTTGAGAGCAGATGGGGGAAGATGCTTGAGGAAGAGCAGGATGAGGATCTTCTTCAGACAGGCATTAGAGCAGGCATATCTCTTTCCCTTTCCTTCTGGACCAGTCCTTTGAGTGGGGCCTCCCTCCTCCAGTCCCAGCCTGCACATACTTTCTGTAGGAAACCATCCCTGAGCTCCTGTGACTGGCATGGCTGTCCTTCTTAAGCCCCACCCCCCTTTTTTAAAATTTTATTTTTTTAAAGATTTCATTTATTTATTCATGTGGGACTTGATCCTAGGACCCCAGGATCACGACCTGAGCTGAAGGCAGATGCTCAACCACTGAGCCACCCAGGTGCCCCAAGCCCCTTTTGATTACCACTGTATCTAACATGTGTTTTGTATTGGTCTGTTTATTTGCCTATTTTTCCTAGATTGTAAGCACATACAGACAGTGCCTGATACATAATCGGTGCCCAATAAATATCCACTGAATGAGTGGATGGGTGGTGAGAGGACTTTCTAAGTTGAAAACCACCATTATTATTATCAATATATGTTATTATTCAGGACATTAAAGCACAGGGAGCAAGCACATAGTTTTTCTTTTTATTTCTCTCCATCGATATACATATGCACATGGACCCACCCAATCATAGGACCAAGAATTTAAGAATACCTTAACTAAACTAAACTAAAAAAAATATTTATTGGGCACCTACTAATTGCCAAGGACTTTTTAAAGTACATCAGATACATCAGTGAACAAAACAACATATACTCTGATAAAATATGTCATTCAAAAAATTTCTTTGAAAACCTGCTGCACAGCCAGGGCAATTATCTCATACTTTAAGTCTGTATTTAGAGTTAGACTCCTTCAAATTCTGTTCTAATTCAGACATTTCCAGAAGTAGAGTTCTCATGGAATCTTGAAAAGCACATCTTGTGAGAGATGATTTGTCTTTCTCCATAGCAAAGTCAGTGACTTTCCATGAATGACATTGATTGTCATGGTCCCCAGGAGGCACCTCTTTGCAAAGCCACTGGACATACACCTTTGACTTTCAATGTTCTCCTCCAATGTGAGTATAAACAAATGAATTCTCTTTTTCACCTGTGTGTTTAACTTGTACCACATGAGGATTGAGCTCATCTGTCTTTTTTTTTCCTAACAAGGGAAATACAGTTTCTGTGAACATCATCTTGAGTTTATCATTTAGTTTTTTTAAAGAAACAGATTGGATCTTATGTTTTCCCATCCCTGGCTAAGATGGGGACACTCCCCATCCATTGGTTGCTTTTCCATACAATGAATCCATCCACTGAGATCACTAAATTGCTCTCAGTAAGTCTGTTAGCTTTGATGCAAATGAAAATTCCATCCCACTTCTGCTGAATTAAGTTGTACCTCAATCGTTCATGGTTAACTATATGAAACGAGCCAAAATGAAGGCATGGTTAAAGATCATAGATGTTCTGTGACCATTTTTATCACTATCAGGGTAAATGATTTCAGCACTTGTTCTGCCCTTGGCATGTGAGTAGCAGCATCCTCCCCTGTAGAGTCAAGTCATCATGAATTTGGTGCTAATAGATGTCCAGACCTAGGTCAAGTGCATGAACCACAGAAGAATCAAAACAAGATGACACAGCACCTGCTCTTAAAAAAAGGAATCACACTTTTTTTCTTTTGAGAAAACCAAAATTAAATAGTTGAGCAACTAGGAGATGCTAAAAGACATATGGAGCTAACTGTAAGTATTTGGAAAGAGAGGAAGAAGAGATCCCTAGGCTGAGGCAACTCCCAACAGACTTCACAGAGTAGACTGGACTGGAGGACGGAACTTGAAGATGGAAAGATTTGGACTACAGTGAGCTTTGAAAGGAGGGTGAGTAAGGACATGATCAGAAGAGTTGTCTGGTGGGAAGAGTGAGAACATTGTTCAGGCTGCCACGGATGGTTCTTGTGCAAAATGAATTGGAAATAAAATACATTTAGAAAAGAGAATTTAAGTCAAACTGTGGATGTTAGCAAACACTGGGCTGAGGAGTTTAGGTTTCATCTGCTATGCAATAAAAAGCCATTGTTGAGTCATGGATGGAGGAGTGTCTAGAGAAATATTCATTAGGCAGCAACCTTCACAATGAACTAGAAAAGAGAATGGAGCTTCTAAAAAAAAATCAGAGGGAAGCACTATTGATTAAGTTCGGTTAGAGTCACAGCATTGTGATTTGAAAGAGGAATTGACACATTAAGAAATTATAAATTAGGGTTGGCTAAGGATACATATGACAGGGTAAAATAAAACATAATTCCAGAAGGGCAAACAACAAGCCCCAAAAACACGAGACTTGCCACATTCATAGCATAACCTCAGTAAAATTTACCAAAGAAAAGAAAAAGAAAGCCTCACAAATCAATAGTAAAATAGAACAAATTAGAAAAATGAACAAAGAACATGAATAGGAACATTTCCACAGAAATCTGAAAGTCTACTGAACTTGTGAAGCCATAGATACCCACACTAAGGTATGCAAAATAAAAAAATCAGGATACTATTTTTGCCTATTAATTTGGGTAAAAATGTGATAATTGTTCAATTATACCTAGTGTCTTCAAGGAATACACTCTTCATGGGAAAGTAAATGGTATGCCTTCTCTGGAGAGCAATTGGCAATATCAAAAACATTATAGGTAAAAAAAAAAAAAAAAAAAAAACATTAGAGGTATTTTTATTCATCATGAGCCTAGGTTTTTCTCTACTTCTCATGAGTCATGTCTCATGTATATACATCAAAACCTTACTCATAGGTGATATAATTGAAAATAATCTACATGTCCAAAAATATTATGTTGGATATGAAAAGTATGGAATATTGTATAAATATTAGAATCAGTGAAGAAAAATCTTTAATATATGGGAAAATGTGCATAACATATTCTTAAATTTAAAAAGTAGATTATAACCAGGTTGCAAAATATGTTTCCACTTTCTAAAAATCTGTGGATATAGGGATCCCTGGGTGGCGCAGCGGTTTGGTGCCTGCCTTTGGCCCAGGGCGCGATCCTGGAGACCCGGGATCGAATCCCACGTCGGGCTCCCGGTGCATGGAGCCTTCTTCTCCCTCTGCCTATGTCTCTGCCTCTCTCTCTCTCTCTCTCTCTGTGTGACTATCATAAATAAATAAAAACAAAATCTGTGGATATAAACAATACGTGGATTTTGGATTCTAATTCAAACTAGGCTACTTGTAAAAAGACATTTAAAACAATCAGAGAAAACCAAACATCATCTAATGAGATGAAGTTGAGTATTTGTTGTTAATTTTGTCAGGTATGATAATGACAGTTCAGTTATGGCTTTAAAAAGCTTTTAGTAAAAAATAAAATAAAATAAAAAGCTCTTAGTGTTAGAGATACACACAGAAGTGTTATAGGATATTTGTTTTACAATACTCAAAAATAAAGACAATTAGATAAAACAAAAATAACAACATGTTAATAAGGATTAATCATATAGTTCTACTTTGAAAATTCCCATAATATAAATGTTAATTTAAAAAGGAAGGCAGCACCCAGCCACACTTCAAAAATAACATATGTATATGCATAGAAAAAGTTGGAAATAGTATATACCAAAATAGTTACAATTTGCTGGTCAGACAGTTGATTTTTATTTTCTTGGTTTTTTTTTTATAAATACACTTTTCAAATTTCTGAACATATAATACTTCTGTAAGTATTATATAATTTATATAATACTAACATATAATACCTCTATAACAAAAAAATATATATATATATATAACATCAGGCGTGTTATGTGGCTCAGTTAGTTGAGACTCTGATTTCTTGATTTTGGCTCAGGTCATGATCTCAGGGTCATGCAATCAAACCCTGCATCAGGCTCTGCCCTTAGTAGGAGAATGCTTGAGATTCCTTCTCTCCCTCTGCCCCCTCCCTCCTCTCTCTCTCTCTCTTTCAAAATAAATAAATAATATCTTTTAAAAAAAGAAGAACTCTAAATGCTCTTTTTAAAGTTTCCTACTTTTGACTTTAAAGAAGTAAAGGAAATGGTGACACCAGTAGCTGAAATGGAGAAGATGAGAACCAGAGAGGGTTTGGGAAGGAAATACTCAAAACAGGGCTTAAAGAAGTGGTGGTGGTAGTAGATATCTGGATAGAGTCCTGAAACCAATGGGAAAAGGGAATTGAGATGATGAAGTGCTTAGGGAAGGCAGGAGCTCTGAGTTTGACCCTTAGAAGTACCTGGATATTATGTACAACAGCTTCACAGGTCTACCTTGGAAATAATGGTTTTGAAAACTGAAGTTGGTTTTTCCTCTCATTCATTTATTCCACATGGTCCAGGCACTGTTCTAGATGCTAGGAGCACTGTGGGAAAACAGAGATGCTGGAATACATCTTAATGGACTTACAAATAAACATCAGAGAGGAGGGGTTAGACCCCAAACTACACAAGTAGTCCATCATAACTATTATGAAGGAGAAGTACAAGGTACCAAAAGAGCCTATAATAGAAAGACTCAACCTAGTTCACTGACATTCCGGAAAACTTTCTTAAGGAAGTTCTGTTCCTGAAGGATAAACAGGAATTTAGCAAAGAATGGGGCAGGAGCATTCAGACCAAGGGATGAGCTCACTCAAAGGTCTTGATGCTGGGGAAAAACAAAACATGATTACTTGAGGAACAAGAAGGAAGCCAATGTGTCAGGAGCAGAAAGTGATGGATCAAATGATATAAGATGAAACTGAAGAAGAGGGCCATGGAGAACATGCAGAGGTTTCTGGGCCATGATGAGGATCATTACTATGGCAGTATTTTATTCTAGGTGAACAAGGAGGCTAGTAAAGGAGTTCAGATATGAGGGTCATCACTAAAGTGCAGGCATCTGAAGAGAGGTCCTATTAAGAGTATTCAGAAGCCTGTTGAACAGTCAAGGTGGAAGAAGTCAATGCTTTGTCTTGAGGTAGTAGCCATGGAGGCAGAGAGAAGTGGACAGAATAAAAAATTAAAAATTTCCTGAGTGAGGGATGCCTGCGTGGCTCAGTGGTTGAGCATCTGCCTTCGGCTCAGGTTATGATCCTATGGTCCCAGGATGGAGTCCCACATTGGGCTTCCTGCATGGAGCCTGCTTCTCCCTCTGCATCTGCCTCTGTCTCTGTCTCTCTCTGTGTCTCTCATAAATAAATTTTTAAAATCTTTTAAAAAAATTTCCTGAGGGAGAAGATGATCTGGCAAAGGGGACTGAGTAATAACCAGAGAAGTAGGAGGAAGATCAGGAAACCAGCATCAAGGAAGGCATGTTTTCTGGAAAGAAAGAGTGGTCACGTAGGTTGGTTGCTACCAAACAGTATCCATTGGAATTAGCAAAATACAAGTCATTGATGACTTTGCCAGGGCAGTTTGGTCAAGTGCTGAGGTGGAGGCGAGATTGGAGAGGTCAAGCATTGACACGGATGCTGCGCTGTTTATTGGAAAACAAGAAGACAAAGATGAATGGGGAAGATTTTTAAATTTGAACTTGTATATAGGAATAATCCTGGAAAGAAAATAGGTTGAAAACCAGAAGTGGTAGTCTAAGGTTTGTCAGAACCTTAGGTATGCAGAGCACAGTGCGGGGACTGTCCTCAACCCGAGGCACACTTGCCTGGACTTCACAGGGGGTAAAGAGGAAAGATGGACAGATTCAGGGGGGTTTATAGACCTAGTGGCAAGAACCTGAGGGAACTCCTTTCTGATTCCTTATGGTTTCTCAGAAGGGAAGGGATAGTTATGTTTGATGTGTGTAGAGTTTGTGAAGTGTGTGTAAATGTGTTCCTGGATGCTCTAAGACCAGAGTAAGAAGTAGGATGGCCGGAAGAGAAGGGTTCCAAATAATCATGGCACACAGAGGGGGAACAAACCAACTAGAGAGCTAAAGACATAGGAAGAGGAGACTCTGAGTCAAAGTCAAGTTCAAATGAGTTCCAAATGTGGACAATTGACAAGGCAAAGGGACATCCACTTCTAAAGCCATGATAGAGTAACAACCAGAGCTGCAGGTGGGCCACTGATGTCACTCCTAGAAGCTGGCAATGAAGGCCAGTGCTCTTCAAAAGTATACCACATATGCCGAGTACTCGGAGTATGGACATGCAGGAACTCATCTAACCCTCGTCCAACCCTAACAACAACCCCATGGGGTGGATACTGTTATTTCCACCGAGGAATAGCCGAGGAAACAAAGGGTTATACACATTGCCCAAGATCAGACAGCTTGCAAGAAGCAGAATTCAAACCCACTTAATATCATCCATGAGGTTCCAGGGCTGCAAGATGTCAGGGGAACACCATATATTCACTTACTGTTTCTACTATTAATTAACTTCTTTTTAAATTTTTATTTACTTATTCATAAGAGACACAGAGAAAGAGAGAGAGAGAGGCAGAGACACAGGCAGAGGGAGAAGCAGGCTCCATGCAGGGAGCCTGACGTGGGACTCCATCCCAAGCCTCCAGGATCATGCCCTGGGATGAAGGGGGCGCTAAACCACTGAGCCACCCAGGGATGTCCCTATTTATTAATTTCTTTTTTTTTTTTTTTTTTTTTTTTTAATTAACTTTTATTGGTGTTTAATTTACCAACATACAGAAAAACACCCAGTGCTCATCCCGTCAAGTGTCCACCTCAGTGCCCGTCACCCATTCCCCTCCAACACCCGCCCTCCTCCCCTTCCACCACCCCTAGTTCGTTTCCCCGAGTTAGGAGTCTTTATGTTCTGTCTCCCTTCCTGATATTTCCCAACATTTCTTTTCCCTTCCTTTATATTCCCTCTCACTATTATTCATATTCCCCAAATGAATGAGAACATACACTGTTTGTCCTTCTCCGATTGACTTATTTCACTCAGCATAATACCCTCCAGTTCCATCCACGTTGAAGCAAATGGTGGGTATTTGTCGTTTCTAATTGCTGAGTAATATTCCATTGTATACATAAACCACATCTTCTTTATCCATTCATCTTTCGATGGACACCGAGGCTCCTTCCACAGTTTGGCTATTGTGGCCATTGCTGATAGAAACATCGGGGTGCAGGTGTCCCGACGTTTCATTGCATCTGAATCTTTGGGGTAAATCCCCAACAGTGCAATTGCTGGGTCGTAGGGCAGGTCTATTTTTAACTCTTTGAGGAACCTCCACACAGTTTTCCAGAGTGGCTGCACCAGTTCACATTCCCACCAACAGTGTAAGAGGGTTCCCTTTTCTCCGCATCCTCTCCAACATTTGTTGTTTCCTGCCTTGTTAATTTTCCCCATTCTCACTGGTGTGAGGTGGTATCTCATTGTGGTTTTGATTTGTATTTCCCTGATGGCAAGTGATGCAGAGCATTTTCTCATGTGCTTGTTGGCCATGTCCATGTCTTCCTCTGTGAGATTTCTCTTCATGTCTTTTGCCCATTTCATGATTGGATTGTTTGTTTCTTTGGTGTTGAGTTTAATAAGTTCTTTATAGATTTTGGAAACTAGCCCTTTATCTGATATGTCATTTGCAAATATCTTCTCCCATTCTGTAGGTTGTCTTTTAGTTTTGTTGACTGTATCCTTTGCTGTGCAAAAGCTTCTTATCTTGATGAAGTCCCAATAGTTCATTTTTGCTTTTGTTTCTTTTGCCTTTGTGGATGTATCTTGCAAGAAGTTACTGTGGCCAAGTTCAAAAAGGGTGTTGCCTGTGTTCTCCTCTAGGATTTTGATGGAATCTTGTCTCACATTTAGATCTCTCATCCATTTTGAGTTTATCTTTGTGTATGGTGAAAGAGAGTGGTCCAGTTTCATTCTTCTGCATGTAGATGTCCAATTTTCCCAGCACCATTTATTGAAGAGACTGTCTTTCTTCCAATGGATAGTCTTTCCTCCTTTATCGAATATTAGATGACCATACATTTCAGGGTCCACTTCTGGGTTCTCTATTCTGTTCCATTGATCTATGTGTCTGTTTTTGTACCAGTACCACACTGTCTTGATGACCACAGCTTTGTAATACAACCTGAAATCTGGCATTGTGATGCCCCCAGCTAAGGTTTTCTTTTTTAAAATTCCCCTGGCTATTCGGGGTCTTTTCTGATTCCACACAAATCTTAAAATAATTTGTTCTAACTCTCTGAAGAAAGTCCATGGTATTTTGATAGGGATTGCATTAAACGTGTAAATTGCCCTGGGTAACATTGACATTTTTACAATATTAATTCTGCCAATCCATGAGCATGGAATATTTTTCCATCTCTTTGTGTCTTCCTCAATTTCTTTCAGAAGTGTTCTATAGTTTTTAGGGTATAGATCTTTTACCTCTTTGGTTAGGTTTATTCCTAGGTATCTTATGCTTTTGGGTGCAATTGTAAATGGGATTGACTCCTTAATTTCTCTTTCTTCAGTCTCATTGTTAGTGTATAGAAATGCCATTGATTTCTGGGCATTGATTTTGTATCCTGCCACGCTACCAAATTGCTGTATGAGTTCTAGCAATCTGGGGGTGGAGGCTTTTGGGTTTTCTATGTAGAGTATCATGTCATCGGCGAAGAGGGAGAGTTTGACTTCTTCTTTGCCAATTTGAATGCCTTTAATGTCTTTTTGTTGTCTGATTGCTGAGGCGAGGACTTCCAGAACTATGTTGAACAGCAGTGGTGAGAGTGGACATCCCTGTCTTGTTCCTGATCTTAGGGGAAAGGCTCCCAGTGCTTCCCCATTGAGAATGATATTTGCTGTGGGCTTTTCGTAGATGGCTTTTAAGATGTCGAGGAAAGTTCCCTCTATCCCAACACTCTGAAGGGTTTTGATCAGGAATGGATGCTGTATTTTGTCAAATGCTTTCTCTGCATCTAATGAGAGTATCATATGGTTCTTGGTTTTTCTCTTGCTGATATGATGAATCACATTGATGGTTTTACGAGTGTTGAACCAGCCTTGTGTCCCAGGGATAAATCCTACTTGGTCATGGTGAATAATTTTCTTAATGTGTTGTTGGATCCTATTGGCTAGTATCTTGTTGAGAATTTTTGCATCCATGTTCATCAGGGATATTGGTCTGTAATTCTCCTTTTTGGTGGGGTCTTTGTCTGGTTTCGGAATTAAGGTGATGCTGGCCTCATAGAACGAATTTGGAAGTACTCCATCTCTTTCTATCTTTCCAAACAGCTTTAGTAGAATAGGTATGATTTCTTCTTTAAACGTTTGATAGAATTCCCCTGGGAAGCCATCTGGCCCTGGACTCTTGTGTCTTGGGAGGTTTTTGATGACTGCTTCAATTTCCTCCCTGGTTATTGGCCTGCTCAGGTTTTCTATTTCTTCCTGCTCCAGTTTTGGTAGTTTGTGGCTTTCCAGGAATGCATCCATTTCTTCTAGATTTCCTAATTTATTGGCGTACAGCTGTTCATAATATGTTTTTAAAATCGTTTGTATTTCCTTGGTGTTGGTAGTGATGTCCCCTTTCTCATTCATGATTTTATTAATTTGAGTCTTCTCTCTCTTCTTTTTAATAAGGTTGGCTAATGGTTTATCTATCTTATTAATTCTTTCAAAGAACCAACTCCTGGTTCTGTTGATCTGTTCCACAGTTCTTTTGGTCTCGATATCATTGAGTTCTGCTCGAATTTTAATTAACTCTCTTCTTCTGCTGGGGGTGGGGTCTATTTGTTGCTTTTTCTCTAGTTCCTTTATGTGTAAGGTGAGCTTTTGAATTTGAGATCTTTCCAGTTTTTGAATGTATGCTTGTATTGCGATGTATTTCCCCCTCAGGACTGCTTTTGCTGCATCCCAAAGATTTTGAACGGTTGTATCTTCATTTTCATTAGTTTCCATGAATCTTTTTAATTCTTCCTTAATTTCCTGGTTGACCTTTTCATCTTTTAGCAGGATGGTCCTTAACCTCCACGTGTTTGTGGTCCTTCCATATTTCTTGTTGTGATTAAGTTCTAATTTCAAGGCATTATGGTCTGAGAATATACAAGGGACTATCCCGATCTTTTGGTATCGGTTCAGACCCGATTTGTGACCCAGTATGTGGTCTATTCTGGAGAAAGTTCCATGTGCACTTGAGAAGAATGTGTATTCAGTTGAGTTTGGATGTAAAGTTCTGTAGATATCTGTGAAATCCATCTGGTCCAGTGTATCATTTAAAGCTCTCGTTTCTTTGGAGATATTGTGCTTAGAAGACCTATCCAGGGTAGAAAGAGCTAGATTGAAGTCACCAAGTATAAGTGTATTATTATCAAGGTATTTCTTGAGTTTGGTTATTAATTGGTTTAAATATTTGGCAGCTCCCACATTCGGGGCATATATATTGAGGAGTGTTAAGTCCTCTTGTTGGATAGATCCTTTGAGTATGAGATAGTGTCCCTCTTCATCTCTCACTATATTCTTCGGGGTAAATTTTAATTTATCTGATATAAGGATGGCAACCCCTGCTTTCTTTTGAGGACCATTTGAATGGTAAATGGTTCTCCAACCTTTTATTTTCAGGTTGTAGGTGTCCTTCTGTCTAAAATGAGTCTCTTGTAGACAGCAAATAGATGGGTCCTGCTTTTTTATCCAGTCTGAAACCCTGCGCCTTTTGATGGGGTCATTAAGCCCGTTCACATTCAGAGTTACTATTGATAGATATGAGTTTAGTGTCATCATATCTATTCAGTCCTTGTTTTTGTGGATTGTTCCACTGAACTTCTTCTTAAAGGGGAATTTTAAGAGTCCCCCTTAAAATTTCTTGCAGAGCTGGTTTGGAGGTTACATATTCTTTCAGTTCCTGCCTGTCTTGGAAGCTCTTTATCTCTCCTTCCATTTTGAATGAAAGCCTTGCGGGGTAAAGTATTCTTGGTTGCATGTTCTTTTCATTTAGGACCCTGAATATATCCTGCCAGCCCTTTCTGGCCTGCCAGGTCTCTGTGGAGAGGTCTGCTGTTACCCTAATATTCCTCCCCATAAAAGTCAGGGACTTTTTTTCTCTTGCTGCTTTAAGGATCTTCTCCTTATCTTTGGAATTTGCAAGCTTCACTATTAAATGTCGAGGTGTTGAACGGTTTTTGTTGATTTTAGGGGGGGATCTCTCTATTTCCTGGATCTGAATGCCTGTTTCCCTTCCCAGATTCGGAAAGTTTTCGGCTAGGATTTGTTCAAATACATATTCTGGCCCTCTGTCCCTTTCCGCGCCCTCAGGAACCCCAATTAAACGTAGGTTTTTCTTCCTCAGGCTGTCATTTATTTCCCTTAATCTATCCTCATGGTCTTTTAATTGCCTGTCTCTTTTTTCCTCAGTTTCCCTCTTTGCCATCAACTTGTCTTCTATATCACTGACTCGTTCTTCCACCTCGTCAAGCCTCGTGGTTAGGACTTCTAGCTTGGATTGCATCTCATTTAATTGATTTTTAATTTCTGCCTGATTAGATCTAAATTCTGCAGTCATGAAGTCTCTTGAGTCCTTTATGGTTTTTTCTAGAGCCACCAGTAGCTGTAAAATAGTGCTTCTGAATTGGCTTTCTGACATTGAATTGTAATCCATATTTTGTAACTCTGTGGGAGAGAGGGCTGTTTCTGATTCTTTTTTTTGAGGGGTTTTCCTTCTGGTCATTTTGCTCAGTGCAGAGTGGCCAAAAACAAGTTGTATTGGGAAAAGGAGAAAAAGAGAGAGAAGGAAAGAAAAGAGAAAAAGAAAAAAGAGAAAGAAGAAAAAAATAGGGGAAAAAGAGAAGAAAAAGAAAGAAAAAGAAAGAAAGGAGAAAAAAGAAAAAAGGGGGGGTGGGGGAAGCAATCATAAATCAAAAAAAAGCACAAAACAAAACAAAAACAAAAACTAAAACAAAAACAAAAAAACAAAAAACAAAAAAAAACCACGGGGGAGTATCTTCCGATTCTGTGTACTTTAAGTCCCTTGACTTCCCCTGGAACTGGTCCGTCTCGCTGGTCTTCTGGGGGAGGGGCCTGCTGTGCTGATTCTCAGGTGTTGGCACTTGGGGGAGCTGCTCTGCCCCTGCCTGGTGCAGGGCTCGGTGGGGGTTGTTCACCCCGTGAGGCCCCGGGAGGAAGCCACAGTGGCGGGGGCAGCTCTGGGACCCTCGAGTCAGCCCCCGCCGTAGCTCCGGGGCTCTCCTTCTGCAGGGCCTGGGGGCTCCGGGGCGGGGCCGCTGATCTGCTCAGTTCCAGGCAGGAGCGTCCTTGCCGTCCTGGGCCCTCCCGGCCTCTGCCTGTCCCGGGGGAGGCCGGATCCTGGGCTGTGTCCCGGCGCCCTGTGCTCCGGGGCCTGCGCTGTTGGATTCGCGCTCCCGGCGGTGCAGCCCCCTCCGCGGAGCCGCCGCCCGAGCCTCTCCGAGCTGTTCCCGGAGCCGCGCAGCCCCCTCCGCGCGGAGCTTCTTCCTCTGCGCGAGCCGCCGCCGCTGAGCTGTTCCCGGAGCCCCGCAGCCCCCTCCGCGGAGCCGCCGCCCGAGCCCCTCCGAGCTGTTCCCGGAGCCCCGCAGCCCCCTCCGCGGAGCCGCCGCCCGAGCCCCTCCGAGCTGTTCCCGGAGCCCCGCAGCCCCCTCCGCGGAGCCGCCGCCCGAGCCCCTCCGAGCTGCTCCTGGAGCCCCGCAGCCCCCTCCGCGGAGCCGCCGCCCGAGCCCCTCCGAGCTGCTCCGGGTCCCGCCGAGCGCTGCAGCCCTTAGGGAGCTCGGCGCATCTCCCGGGGCGCAGTTCCTCTGTTACTGTCCCAGGGAGCCCGAGGGCATCCCCGCCTTTCTGGGGATCCTGCTCCAATTCCCGGGGAGCCCCTTTCCGCGGGGAAGGTCGGTGCAGCTCCTGCTCCTCCGGGACGGGGCTCTCCTGTCCTGGGGACACTCGCCCCGGCCTCAGCCCGGCTCCTCGCGGGGCCCCTCCCCCTCGGAGGCCTTTTGTGTCTTTATTTCTTTTTCCCCGTCTTCCTACCTTGATAGAAGCGCGAACTCTTCTCCCTGTAGCGTTCCAGCTGGTCTCTCTTTAAATCTCAGGCCGAATTCGTAGGTTTTCAGGATGATTGGATGGTTTTCTAGGTAATTTGCTGAGGACAGGTGACCTGGAGACCCTACTCCTCCGCCATCTTGCCCCTCCCCTATTAATTTCAAGTAAAACCAAGTTTCTTCCCAAACTCTCTAACCCTTTTCTGTTTTATTTTTCTCCATAGTACTACCAATCTTCATTACGCTCTCATCACTTACATATTTACTATCTGACTTTCTCCAGACTTTCCACCTTAGCCATTCCTCTTTGGGTTCACTGCTCCTTGCTCAACATTTTTAATTCATGGTGCCTATGTCCCTCCTAACAATTGAAGATAAGCCATAAGCAGCTCCAACGTCAGGAACCGGAAAGTATGAAATTATCTCTCGTTACACATTTTGATGTCATGATGGTATAATCCTTACCAAAAAAATGTGGCAGCTCTTATGAAGTGCTTGTATTTAGATCCTAGCTCTAGTACTTACTGCTGGTATAACTGTCCACTCTTTGATCTCTGGACACAGCTTCTCCACCCATAAAATGGGCATAATGATCCCTACTCCTAAGACTGTTGGCAGGGTTAATGTAATGTTATACAGTGTCCCTGGTGCACTGATGGTGCTTAATAAATAAATATTTTTCCTTACTCACTGTTTGGCCTGCTGTTACCAACTCCCCAAATAATGTGACCAGGGACTCTTCACTCATTTCTTTTTTACTGCCTTAGAACAAAGGGAACATAATCAAGAGTGGAAACATTATTTGATATCTGCTTCAAAAGCAGGCTGTGTTTGATGTGTGATGCTGATGTGTGATACTCGATCTATTAGATATTAGTATTAGACTGCTGGCTTTGCGCTGTTTATATTGGTAACATGACCCTGACCAGATTCCCAGCTGTGAGCATTAAAATGTGGGCTTTCAGTTGTTGGGCTTTTTTTTTCTCCTTCTGCCAGAATGAGGTTGAATAAGCATCCAGTGTAACAGCCCTCAGCTGAGTGTGCTGAACTCTTAAAATTCCAAAATCGGGGTCTAGGGAAATCTTCATACCTCATGTTGCCTCCCCACCTCCAGACTATCTCAAGGTGCTCCTTGGATTCTATTTTTCAGGCTGTATTCACCATTTTTACCCTGGACCTGCCCATCTGAAAGCTTGCAGACCCCACTTACTGAGTATGTGCTGAGCATTTGATACATCCCATGCTGTTCTCAACCTACTTAATTTCATTTTCTCCATAATCCTACAAAGTAAGTCCTTTAGTACCAGAAGGATGGGTCTCCATTATGCCTCTTGTCCTTTCTCCAACCAATTCTGGCTATCAACCATGTTTTCCACTCCACAGAATAAAATCCAACCTCTGCAGCATGCCCTTCAAGGTTCTACAGGAACAGACCCCCATAGGTGAGGGCCCCAGGAAGCATCACCCAACCCCGATTTTTTTTAGAGTAAAAGCAAGTGCCATTTGCAATTATGCTGGGAAAAGAGATGAACACCCAGATCGCCATGGGCTAGGGGGGATGCATGACCACCCTTTGTGTGCCTCCTATGCTGCTCTCCTTGCTGACCTACTGCATTCCCCAGCTCTACCATGCTGTGTCATGCATGTGGAAGATTGACGAGACTCTACCTTTCCCAACCCAACCCAGAAAACTCATTCTTCAACACCTATTCAGAAACAGCTGCTTCTGTGAAGTTCATCCCAAGTTTTTCAAAGCCAGTTTACAGATTGGTTAGAGCCCAGGTACTGTCCCCTTGTTGAATTTATGAGTTCACATCCCAGCTCCGCCATCTGCATGTCGCATGTACTTGGGTAACTCACTCAAGTTGTCTTGGCTCCCTTTTTTAAGTAATGTTGAGATAATAGAACCTTCTTCATGAGGTTGCTTTGAGGACCAAGTGAATTCATAAGTGCATGGGGCTTCGGGTGGAATGTGTGCTGCACAGTGATTTGGGGCACAGATGTGCACATGCTCATACATGTGTGCACACCTGAATCTCACCTGTAAGGCATGTGGCTTTCTCCTTTGAGGACAAAAAGAAATTGTCAAGTAGAATGTTAAATGCTAAAGAGTTCATAGATCATTTTGTCTATAATAATCCCCAGTTTTTATTATGGTGATTTTGACATCATCTTAATCAATACAGCATGTTAAAATTTCTAAGATCCCTCTAGGATCCAAGTAATTCTATAAGTTATCCCACATAGGCTTCTTGCTGGCAGGAGTGTGGGATGGTCTCAAAATGCCTTTTATAAATAAGCAGAATAGGCTTCTATCCGTGTGATGCTATTTCAGAGTTCAGTAACATTTATTTTACCTAAGACCTGCCTTATTAAAGTGCTAATACTCCTGAGATAAGTAACTGATCTTTTCTATCTTCAGTTATTTTTACCTTAGTGTGAATGCATTTCAAATCTTTTTTGAGTGAAGGCATGAGAGAAGATACTCAATATTCCTAAGGGTTGGAAGCAGGAACCTCGAAGGGTAAGAAGGAGTATGGAAAAGCAGGATTTCAGATGACAAAGATGAATTCTGTCCACATCACACTTTCACTCAGAGCAAAACACCCTTGAAGGAGTCATAATGCTAAACACCTAGGCTAGGCTGAGTCTTCGCTAGAAGTGGCAAGATAACCACTCCAGCCCCCTGCCCATGCCCCTGAAACACACACATACAGACACATGCAGACACATGTGCGCACACACACATGGACACACACACACACACACATACACACACACACATGACTCATTTCAAGTCTGCCTCCCTCAAGTCCAGGTTAATGGTGACTTTTGCTATTATTGTTGTTATTCTCTGGCTGTCATTTTGAAGCTTTTCCCCCCACAGATTTTAATTGAATGTTCCAGAGGGGAGATATTTCCAGCATTTAGTTTTGAACTTTTGCCTCACATTGTGACCAATTAAAATATGACTAACAACAGAACACATTTTCTTTTTCTTCCAGCATCACCCCCAACAGAGACCATGGAGCTTGAACGCCATATTATTATTTTCCATGCTGTTTGACTTAAAGCAGAGAAAAGTTTTTTTGTAAAGTTCTTTGAAAACTTTTTGACAATCTCATTTGGTCTTTTCTTTCTCCCATTCCACGATATATTGGGCAGAATTCTCTATGGTCTGCTTTCTCTCCAATTTTCATGTCAAACCTCCTTCTGTAATTTAGGGCAGCGGCCCCCACTGCATTACTGAAAGCCAAGCCATTATGGATGGCTTTAAAGATCATAGTAATACACAGATAGGGATGCAAATCCACCAGAGCCCAGCCTGGAGGGCAGCCCTCCACTTCTATCCCCGTGTGGCCACCTACCTCTTCCCCCATATCTTTGGCACATCCCTCAGGTTCCCAGTCACCTCTCAGTGAAGAGTTTACTGTGCAAAGAAAAGAGAGCACATCGTTGATGAAGAGCCAGGGTTTCCCTCTCCATATCTGAAGCATATCCATAATAGCACCCTTATGTCCCCCTGATCCACTTCCAGGAATTCCTCTTATTTCTTTGAGGTTGATTCTTTTCCTTTCTACCCACCTTTGGCACTTGGCTAGAAATGACTTCCCCTTCTACCTGGTGCATTTTTTATTCTCCCTTTTCACCATCTCTCAAACTGAAAAAATAGGCACGAACTCTTCCTTGTTCTCACAAACCACCCTGCAGACTCTGCCTCCTGCCCCATGACTTTGTCTTTCCCTTCCACCACCAGACTGCTGGACAGAAGAGTCCATGTTCTTGACTACGACCGCCTCAGCTACAGTTACACGCTGACACACTGCAATGTAGATCCCACCATATTAGATTATATTGATAGTGTGATAAAGATCCACGGGCTTAAACAAAGGTCAGGAAAGGACTTGGTGATTAGTAAATTGCCCTTGGATTCAGGCAAAGACTTTGGTAATAGGGATAATGTAAACTGGAAACAAGTGGAGCTTAAAACTCAACTGCTCCCCCTCTTTTCTGCCTAGAACCACAGAGGGTATGGAAAGGAAGAAAAAGAAGGTCCTGCTGTGCCAGAAACACTTAAGAAAAAGCAAAGGAATTTCACAGAGTTAAAGAAAGACCAAACGTCTAAGAAAGATGTTTGCCCAAAGAAGGCAAGGAGGAAGCTTACCTGTGAAAAGTTAAAGCATTACCGCAAAGAATATAGGCAGATGTACAGGATAAAGATTCGTGTGGCGAGGGTGGCAAGAAAAGCTGGTAACTTCTATGTACCTGCAGAACCCACACTAGCATTTGTCATCAAGGTCAGAGTATCAGTGGTGTGAGGCCAAAGGTTCAAAAGGTGCTGTAGCTTCTTCACCCTCAACAAATCTTCAGTGGCACCTTTGTTCAGCTCAACAAGACTTCAGTTAACATGCTAAGGATTGTGGAACCATATATAGCACGGGGGGGGGGGGGACAAACCTGAAGTCAGTGAATGAATTGATCTACAAGCGTGGTTATAGATCAACAAAAAGTGAATTGCCTGACAGGCAACACATTGATTACTTGATCTCTTGGTAAATATGGCATCATCTGTTCGAAGGATCGGATTCATGAGATCTCTACCATTGGAAAACGTTTCAAAGAAGCAAATAACCTCTTATGGCTCTTCGAATTATCTTCTCCATGAAGGAGAATGAAGAAAAAGACTACCTGTTTTGCAGAAGGTGGAGATGCAACAGGGAAGACCAGATCAATAAGATTATTAGAAGGACGACCTAAGATATTTACCATGATTATTATTTGTAATTTCATCATTTAATAAATGACTACTTTCAAATTGAAAACAACAACAACAGCTCAACTGCCCTTTTTTGGTTTTCTGAGCCAAAACTAGTCTGAGACTGCCTGGACCCAGAAACGGCAATAACCTTACTAGAGGGTGAGGGTGTCCGTGTCCACACTAGTCTTTGACATTGACCCTGTGGGAGATGATGAGAGCAGGAGATGGAGATCTGGCCTTGCTACAGGGAGCATGGACTAGTCTTTGACATTGACCCTGTGGGAGATGATGAGAGCAGGAGATGGAGATCTGGCCTTGCTACAGGGAGCATGGATCCAGCTGGGAGACAATCAGGCAAAAGAGAAGCAACAGGACATCCTACTGCTTGCTTCTCTGGGCCTCTGAAGCTTACATGATTGTTTCCATGTGCAAAGAAGAAATGGAGGTCTCTACCTTTCTAGAGCTTCCTGCCTATTCTTCCCTGTCATATCCCTTTCTGAGTGTTCTCCAGTCCTCTTTTAGTCCTCTTTTTAGTCCTTTTTTTAGTCCTCTTTTTAGTCAAGAAAGCAAGAACTGTGTTCCTCTGTACATCACCTGCATCATTTACCACGGGCAAGACAAGTGCCCGTGCTCTCCTCTGCTCTCCTCTGCTGGATAAAGTCCTGACAAACCAGGAAGTCAATCCCTTCCCTAGGTCTGAAAAGATGTATCTCCTTTGTAATCAAGAAGGTAGAAAGATAAGACCATGGCTCTTGCTCTCTCCCAAGCAACTTATGTCCTTTCTCCCTTGCCCCATGTACACATTCTCTAGGAAGCAATCTCAGAGGGCTAAAGCTACCAATTGAGGTCATGGCCTCTGTGCCAAGTGCCAACCAGTGGCTGGCCCGTTCTGATATATCCTGGTGGGCAAGCTGAGGTCATCCATTTATCTCACATGAATGGTGAAACAGCCCACAGATGGCCAGCCATTAGATGTGCAGTCACTACTGACTCAGCCTAGATTTGAACCTGTGACCTCTAAGTAAAGGGTCTGTAATAACAAAGCAATAACAATGCTTGGAGGATCTAGGCGCTCTCTAAGTCCTTTCTTTTTAAATTAGCACTTTGTAGTTAGTCACCGAGGAAGGAGAAGAAACCAAAGAAGGAATGGATTGAACACCTGCTGTCCTTAAGGGAAGGAGGAGAACTGGAGGCGGAGAAACTTGCTCTTACACGCCTCAGTGGGTGAAACTGTTGCTTTTTAAAGCAGGGTGCCATTTGAAAAGTGACTGCCTCTTACCATCGCTCTGCAGTGCTATTTGAAACACCTGCCTTGGCCTTCGCTCTGCTTCGGTGCTTGTCTTCATTTGCTTGCTTAACAACTGGAAGTGTTTATACCCTCGTCACAAAATCTCTTTCTTGAACAGAGTAGAGATCATGAAAGTTAATTCTCTTCTCCCCAAAACTCTCAGCAGTTTCAGTCCGCTGCTTCATTAATTCACTCAGCTCTGAGGTGAAGAAGCAATAGTATTGTGCCCATTTTACAGATCGGTATAGTGGGAAGTTCAAAGGCTTCGTGCAAACTTTGTTTCCCACATGTCAAGAAATAGTCTTAGCAGTTGACAAGCCACAGAATGAAAGGGATTCATTCAAGGTGTCAATTTGTTCATCTGCAACTGAGGATAATGGAAAGTTTGTGGTATAAATGAAATAATAATACATATGAAGTTTAGGGCACAGCACTCAGCTACACCGGGCTGCTGCACTGCACAACTCAACCAATATTGTGCCGCCAGTCATCTAAAACACGGTGTGAATCATGCCCCCTAGAGTTGTACAATCAACAGCCATGCCAGCCACAGTGTGACACACAATACTTTCTCTGTAAGTATTAGCCGTCGTTGTTAGTTTGGAAGATTTTCTTCTGGCAACAGCAGAGTAGGTGGTTCAGAACAGCCCTCTCTCTGACCATACACAACACATGAAAAGAAACATTAGTTTAAGGACATTGGGAAGTTACCAAGGCAGTGAGAAATCATGCTGCCGACATCCCAGAGAGGAAGGAAGCCCATTTAAAGCTGCCTTTCTCCTAGAACGGTGGTTCTCAAAGTGTGGGCACTGAGGAAGCAGTAGGTCTTGTAGTTCTCTTGTTAGAACTACAAATAATTGGGAGAGACTCAGAAATCTTCTGTAACAAACTCGCTCATTGATTCTGTTGTACCTCAAGTTCTGAGTCCGGCTGAGAGACCAAGAAGCAGGACAGGAATTTTGGGAGTCTCAACGGCCTGGAGAGTTAAAACATCATTCTTAAGATAAAGACCAAACTTGGGGCGCCTGGGTGGCTCAGAAGTTGAGCATCTGCCTTTGGCTCGGGAAGTGATCCTGGGGTGCTGGGATCAAGTCCTGCATCAGGCTCGCTGCAGGGAGCCTGCTTCTCCCTCTGCCTATGTCTCTGCCTCCCTCTCTCTGTCTCTCATGAAAAAATAAATAAATCTCAAAAAAAAAAAAAAAAGATAAAGATCAAACTCCTTACTTCATGTGGCTTTCCAGGTTCTACATGATTTAGCCCCTGCCTGGCTCTCTAACTTCATCTAAAATATCACGTTATTTCCTTCTCCTCCATCTGTTCTGGACTCTTTTAATTGCCTTGTACTTGCTATGCTCCTCCCTGTCACAGGGCCTTTGCACGTACCTAAAATATCCTTTCTGTCTCCCTTCAACTAGTTAATACCAATTTGTTCCTCTGTTTAAGAATTGCTTCCTCAAAAAAGCCTTTGTTGATCTCCCCAATTAAATCAAATCCCCTTATTATCAGTTTTCATGGAAGGTGACCTTCTGACCCTCTCTTTGGTAGCACTCAGAATAATCTAATTTTATATTTGATTTTTTTATTAAAGAGTCATGTCTATTTTTGCTGACCACTGTATATTCAGCAAATGAATATAGCAGATATTATATTCATTAGTCGCTGAATAAATTAATAAATAACTAATCAGAAATAGTATTGTTATTATGATTTCAAAAATGAGAAGATTGAGTTTTCCGAGACTCAAATAAGAAGCATCCCAGAAGAATTCCAGACCCCCATGGCTCTAAGTCAGCATTCCAGGTCACCAATTAGCAACAAACTCTTCCCTTCCTGTATTTGAAACCAGTTGAGCAGTAGACCCAAGGAAGAGGCTGATGGAGATCAAAATATCAACTTAATTACTAATAAATCTGCATTGGAGAGCTATGTTCGAGTAATAGCCACAATCAAGTTTCCTAATATATCCCCTTGGATTTGAACTTGTCCGTTCAAACTGCTGGCATCACCTATGTGGGGCCAGATCAAGACCCGTGAAACTTACTGCATGGATTAGCAGAGGTATTTACATCCAGAGGTCAAGCTGCTCCACCAGAGCCTGGAAAGCCAGGGAGAGGCTAGCTGGAGTATGCCCAGAAGTCTCTCCCAAATTTTCTTATACAGTAGTTCACTATTTTCGTGGGAAGAAATGAGTAAGAGAGGAAAGAAGGCCAGGAATATTGCTTTGAAGGAAGCTTTCACAAGGAAACATAAAATGAAAGAGTGGAGATAAGTATTAGTGGGACCTTATTCACAGCTAAAAACTTGGTTATTTTAAAAAGTGAGCCAAAGCACACTTTTTTTTTTCCTGCTAGTAAGATTAGTGCACTTTCTACTGTTTCCTTTGTTTTTCCTTCCTCAAATGTCCTATTATTGAATTGATTGTTATGGCTATGAATTAACATTTTAAAGTTTGTCATTGAAAGAGTTCATTTCTCTTATAAATGCAATCTACCTAGACGTGCATGCACACAATGCTAATTTCCTGAAGATCTCCTTTTTTATGAAATATGACAAGATCAGCTCCTGTACTGGTTCAAAAAATTTGGTTAAATTCATGCATTGTTTAGGGCTCTGGAAATACAAATATAAGTTGAACAAGTTAGGAATGAGGTCAGCTGCAAGTAATAGAACACCCAACTAACAGTGGCTTACGTATTAAAGGGATTTGACTATCTCACATACAGGAGGCTGGGAGTTGCATATTGACACACCAATTCAACGAAGACCCCAACCACCCAGGTTCTTCTTGTCCAACTGCTTACTATTGCAAAATGTTCAATATGGGTCTCGTACATCCTAAGGATATGTAAAGCAAGAAGAAGTGAAAGGTTCTATATTACTGAATTTTCTCTTGAAACACTGTGCTTTTTATGAGGAAACAAAACACTTCTCAAAGATGTCTAGCATACTTGGCAGTCCAGTATCACATAATCACTCTTGGCTGTAATGGAAGCTGAGCAGTGAGTGTCCTGATTTGCTTATATTTAAGATTAAACCACTACAACCGGGCACATTATTATGCTGAACAAAATAGGGATCTCACTGGTAAGGAAGAAGGGAGACATTGGAAGGGCAACTAACAAAGTCTCCCATAAATATATCTGACTCAAACCGATCCCTGAAGTTGTTCATTATACCGTAACAAGCATCATCGATCTACTGAGGACAATAAATAGGGAGAATGGTAGAGCCAAGTCTTGGAGCCATAAGTAATAAACTCATCTAGCATTTGCTCAATCCTCACAAGTTGTGAAAATGTCTCAGGGTAATAAGGACAACAGAATATCCACTAGTAGGGAGGAGGAAGGCAAGTCTGGGAAGAGGAGACTACATGAAGAGAGCCCTTGGCAATAGGTTGAATAGAAGGACCTAGAGAGGGAAAGTGGAGAACTCCAAGTGAAGAATAGAGTGGAGGTAGATCATGCAAAGAACTGCCTCAGGGAAGACATGAATTCTCACTGGGGAATGAAGGAAGAAGGAGAGAGACCAGGGGCCTGACGGTGGAGGATTGGAGTGCCTGGCTGGACATACCAGAGTTTATTCATGGGATAGACAGGAGCCACACTGTTTCATGAGCAGAGCAATGACATATGAAAGCAGTATTTCAAAAAGATTATTTTGGTGACTGGGAACAGAATAGATTAGAGGGATCAGAGATGGAGGGACAAGTTGGGACACTATGGCAATGTCCGCCAGGTGATGGGGGCCTCAGTGAGGGCATTGTCATTGGCAACAGAAATGTAGCAAAAAAGTGTGGGTATCCAAAACATTTTAACCTCATTTCAGGGTATCCCCTAACAGAAAAAAATATAGTAATGAAAAACATAGACCCTCATAAGTGGTGGTAGCCAAACATTTAATTGCCATACTCTTCATTTCAATTGCTCATCTGAAAAAAAAAAAAAAGCTAATTTTAAATAATGAAGGGAACTATCAGGGGGTTCCACAAAAAGTAATTTTTTAAATCTCAAGTCATTGCTCTTCCAGTTAGTTACTCATGGCCCGGTTTCATAGAAATGGGCTGCAGGCATTACAGGAAATGAAGTTTTATTATAAGAAGAGCCAGAACTGCTCCAATTCTGCAATCAGAGGGCATCTGTATTCTCCACCTGAGAGGAAGCATTTTGCACGGGGAGGTGGGAAGCAGACAAAGGCCTCGTGTGGGTGGCCTGTGTGGATCTGGTGAAGAATCAGAACTCACATGGAAGCTGAGGAAGCACAGCCCTCCAGCTAAAGATTCTACGGATGGTTCATGCACAAGGATTGCACAGCAGAATCACCACTCATGGAAAGCCAACGGCCTGCAGGGCACTGCTAGTGGGACGTGCTGTTATTTGCAGCCAAAAGCATTCCTAATAAGAGCCCCTGTTCCTCTTCTTCCACCGAATTCACACCACAGCTCCACGGGCCGACAGCAGAAGATGCTCCCCTGAGACACGGTGGGTAAGTACCAAATGAATTAGTGACAGGCATCTTCGTTATTTCCATCACGGGTAGTGAGTAAACTGTGGTCTCCGGAACCAGACTACTGTGTTCAGGTTGTCAACCTGACACTTAACCGCTCAGAGGCCTGAGGCTTCTTTTCGCCAATCTTCCCATCTGTAACATGAGCATAGCTCGTACTCTGTAGATATGTTTCAAGGACTTGATGAGATCATGACTGTTAAGTGCTTAGCTCAATGCCTGGTACAGGGTTAGCACCCAATAAATGTTAGCACTGTATTTTTTACAGATGAGGAAACAGTTATCCAAAAAGCCTAGAGAATTGGCCCAAGGTCTCGCAGATAAATGCTGTGCGTGCTTATTTTCACGGACACCTCTTTTCTGAGCATTGTGTCAACAAGTCAGCAAATATTTATTAAGTGACCGTGAGGTACAGAGTTCTGAACTAAACATTCAAAATTTATGCTGAAGGATGGGCCTAGATCCTACTTTAGTGGAATTTACTATCTGACAAGGATGTTTAGTTTTTCATGGTCAGCCTGGCTTCACACAAGGCTGGCCTTACAGATAAAAGAGAAAGAAGAAGCCTCTGAGGTACTGTTTGAAGGGTCCTAGGAAGGTCACTGTAACAACATACATCAATTGGCATTGAGGATAAACTCAACACAACAGCTTTGTATTGGCCTGAGTCTTGACCACCTAGAGAGTAGATTCACCAAATCAACCTATCTTTCCCCTTCTTCCTTTGTAATCCCTGTGCAGATAAAATAGTTTCTCTGAGACCTTTAACTGATGCCTGCAATGTGTGCAGCCAGCGCTAGTCCGAGTGTAGCCTTGCTTCTCACCTTGTAATCTTTGAAACTGCAATTATCCTTGGGAAAGAAAACGGCTGTCAGTGACATGTAGTTTTATTTGTTTGTTTGTTTATTTAAAGATTTTATTCATTTATTCATGAGAGACACAGAGACATAGGCAGAGGGAGAAACAGGGTCCCTGCAGGGGAACCTGATGCAGGACCCTAGGATCAGGACCTAGCCAAAGGCACACACTCAACTGCTGAGCCACCCAGGCATCCCAGTGACATGTATATTTAGTAAATAAATATATGTGTGTGTGTAGATGTCTGTGTATGTATTTCTCTATGTCAAGTGAATTTCCCTGAAGAGAAGAGTGAAGTTGCCTCTCGGACAGCTAAGATAGCTTGGTCCTTGGGATAAAGGCAGCTCTGAGAGAGGAAAGGGAAGGAGCAAGAGACAGGAGGGGTGCCAGATTCCCTGTAGGTGGGGACTGCTCTCTACTCACCTTTCTTCCTGTGGAATGCCTCTACCCCTCTCTACAAGCCCTCTGCTTTGCTCTACTGCTGCCACCACACTGTGCCCTTGAGAGCCACACACCGCATAGCCAGGTGGCAGGGGAGGGTAAGTCTTCACAGGAGCCCTCTTGCTTGCCAACCTGAACACAAGCACAAGGCCCCTTTCATTTAAAAGCTTTTTACAAATCACTCAATAGAAGGTCTGGGTCAGCAAAGCATGACCATGTGAGGACATCGTAAAAGTCTCAGAACTTTACAAGACTCTTCCAGGATATGGATCCCGCACCCTTCCTGTTCCCATTTTCTGGAGGGTGAGCTCATCAAGTAAAACCTCTCTTCTGACCCCAACTTGGCCCAAGGCCGATGTGTATCCCCTCTTCCACAATGCTCCTCACTGAAGAAGCCAGTTGAAGACGAGTCAGGGCCCTGCCTGTGGTCTCAGAGGAAATTTGCTGTCTGAGCATCTGCAGAATGATGACACCTCAACGTGAGGCCACTGGGCTTTCTGGAATTTGTGACCCCTCTGACATTTCCTCAGTGGATACACAGTGGGAAGGGCCAAATCCTGGCAGCCTGGTCCAGGGCGACACTCATAACCCTGATAAGTTAATTCACATGTAGTTTACCACGACTGGCAATGACTTTTAAAATATTTCCCCTCCCAAAGGAAATTGCATCTCTGAGCATAACTCTGTAACGTATTTTTAAAATTCTCTACTGATGGACTTCCTATCAATATGGGCTAGCTTGAGGGAAAGATCTGTGCAGGCCAAGAGACCAGCGTGATTGGTGATCTGTTCCACTATGCCAAGACCAGCTCTCATAGGTGCCCCAGAGTGGCATCAAACGTCTGCCAGGCACTGTCTGAGTGGATTGTACCAAAGGGCAACCCACCAAACAGCCTGACTGGTGAAAAAGAGGCACAGTGGAGACATAGGAGAAGCACCTGCTCCCACCTTTGGGGAGGCAATCACCTGGTTGGCCGCGGAGAAGTGATACATGCCAGCCCTTCCTGTCGATGGCTATGCCATGGTTGAGAACATGAGCTTCCAGTGAGTTTGTCTCCAGGTTGCCAAAAGCTTGCACCTGACAAGCAACCGGGGGTGAGTCGTTCCGACAGAGAGTGAGAGTGGAAAGGAGAGGCTGCATTTGAGAGCAAGCCTTGGCCCTGTTAGTCCTTTGAGAACAAGGACCTGGTAAATGGCTCTTGCTGGTGAAAGACAGAAGGAGAGACAAAGTTCTGGCCCCACAGGCTCTTTGGTGAGGTCTAAAGGTCTCCCACCATTCTGATTCTGTAATACCTCTGCCAGCCTTGGCTCTATAGGAAAAAATTGCATTTGAGAAAAATGGGCACAATAAAATCAGAATGTGTGCCTTTAAGGAAGAGTCCCCCAGATAAGTATTGCTAAAGTCCCTAATATATAGCCCATAAAACACAGAGGATATTTGTGCCATGGCTAAGGTTCAACACTGATCATCACTAAATGATCACCACTAACAAATCAACATGTGACGTTAGCCAGAAGAGCTACTGGATGTTAAAACAGACTCAAAAATCCCAAGAAACAGCCACTTAATGAGCAAACAGTTTAATTTAGAGTGTCACTCATAGGAAATAGACAATAGTATTTAGTAAAGTTGTAACAATGTAACAATGTACAATAATTCACTCACATTTCACATCAGACACCCCCTCTTTCTAGCTAATATTTTCTATTATCAGTAAAATACACAATAACAACCATTTATTGAGCATTTTCAGTGTCCCAGCCACTGCACCATAAGCTTTGAAACAAGTGTTCTGTGACTCAACTATAATAGTGAATATTAGAGAATTTGCTATTTACCAGGCATTGTTGGAAGCATTTCATATGTATTGATACCTTGCTCCTCATAAAAACACCGTGAGGTAAGTACTAGTATTATCACATTGTACCAAGGAGAAAGCTGAGACACAGCCAGGTTAACAAATTTGCCTAGGGTTATATATCTAATTAAAAGACCAACCAGTGGGGTGCCTGGGTGACTCAGTGGCTGAGTGTCTGCCTTTGGCTCAGGTCATGATCCCGTGGTCCTGGGATCGAGTCCCATATCAGGCTCTCCAAAGGGAGCCTGCTACTCCCTCTGCCTATGTCTCTGCCTCTCTCTCTGTGTCTCTCATGAATAAATAAACTCTTTAAAAAGAGAGAGAGACCAACCAAGAATTCAAGCCCAAGCAGTCCATCCCCACGTTCTCAATTCTTACTTCAAAATTGTTATCTTCAACATATCTCCATGAAATACATACTGCAATTTCTCTTTTTTGTAAGAATAACAAAGGCAAGGTTTAGAATGATTAAATAATTTCTCTAATTGTATTGCCAGGAAATGGCAAAGCCTGGACTTGAAGTCAGGGGTTTCTGGCACCAAAGTCTAGGGGCCAGAAGCCTATATTATTTCTTGTATCTATATCCATTGCAATTCATTGGCTGTGAATATATAATAATTCTTCCTATTCAAATATTAGGTCAATATATTTGAATAGTTGTTAGCTGCTAGACACTGTGTTTGGTGTCAAAGATCAGATATCCCCTCCCTTCAAAGAGCTTATACTCTATTTGTGGAAGTACTGACACTGAAGTAGTCATCCGAGGACATAGAAAGGCTCAAATAATAACTTCTTCCCCAAGCTCTTTGTCACCCACAAGGACTCCCTGATGCGTGGCTGTAGCTATGAGTGTAAAGAACATTGACTGTGCTCCTTCCTCCATCAAAAGTACCTCTGATAATAGATCGGTGTTTTTGTGGATGCTGATTATCAAACTCTCTAAGCCATCTCATGGTACTATTGTCAACACACTATTGATGCTATTGTCAACATACTGGTAGTGGGTTCTCTTTCTTTTGCCCATAATGAATGGAGGCCCCTCTGTATCTCCCCACTCTGGTCTTTATGGCTATAGCTGCTATAGGTCCTTGAGTTGTGCTGAGTAAGGCATCACTTCTAGAAGTGACTCTGCTCAAGGACCTCAACAATAGAGTCAAGGGACATTAACAAAACATCTATGGAGACTAACAATGCTTTATTGGTAACCTCAAGAATTGGTAACCTTTCTGAGAATGCCACTTACTGGCCATGTGATCTCTGATTACTCAATTCATATATATCTCAGTCTCTCCTGTATTGTGGGCATCACTAGAATTTTTGTGAGAATTAAACAAGTTAAAACATGTAAAGAACACTTAGAACAATGTCTGGATGGTTCATACTGAATAGATGTTAGTTGGTTGTTCTCTTCCTCCTCCGCTTTCTTTTCTTCTTCTCCTTCTTTTCCTACTTCTCTCTCTCTCCCTCTTTTCCTCCTTCTTCTTCCTCTTCTTCTTCTTCCTCTTCTCTTCCTCCTTCTTCTTCCTCCTCTTCCTCTTCACCCCTCCCCGCTTTTCCTCCTTCTGTTCTTCTTCCTCTACTTTCTTGTTGGTGTTGTTATTATTGTTATTATCAAGTTTATTATATGCTAAGAGTTCCCTTTGTCTTAAGAGTTGATAATACACTAGTAGTACTAAGTTGTTGAAGTGGAAAAAGGACATCCTGGTCCTCTTAATTTTATTTTTATCAACTCTTAACACATCTGAGAAGAATTTAATTTAAAAATATTTTTATACTCTACGTGGTCTAAGTGATCATTTTTTTAAAGATTTTATTTATTTATTCATGAAAGACACATAGAGGCAGAGACATAGGCAGAGGGAGAAGCAGGCTCCCTCTGAGAAGCCCGATGTGGGACTTGATCCCAGACTCTGGGATCACAACCTGAGCCAAAGGCAGACGCTCAACCGTTGAGCCACCCAGGCATCCCTCTAAGTGATCATTGGTATAAATAAGATTTTAACTATATCCCATAATACCTTAGTGGTGTAAATTGGATCTAAAAAGACTCCTGAACTATATTTGGTTTGTGAAAGTATAATGTTAACAAGAAAAAATGCAGAGAAATTCAAACTTGCTAAAAAACAAAAGAATGAAATAAATGGCTTGCATTTCATTTAAAAATTCTATATTTCCATGAACCTTCTATTAGAAAAACTGGGGTTGAGGAGGTGTGTTGTTATTGCTGGCATTGCTGAGTGCATTGATGCATTTTGGAAATGGTCAGGAAAGTTTAAAGTCACACAACCGCATCTATCAATCTCTGTTCAGGAAGTGTGAGCAAGTGCTCCAGATTAGCTGCTGTACAATTTTGAAGTAGACATTTGTCCTTCAACCTCTCACTAAAGTCTTTGTTTTTGGTCACTGTGTCTTTACTGAAAAGCCTCTGGTTCTTATTGACCGACATTAACCTTAACTATTACTTCATCCCCCCACCCCACCCCCATAACTCCAGGCTGTGTTCTAAACCACAAACCCATTGTTTCACATCATGAAAAATGTTCTCTATTATTACAACCTGTGGTAAGAGAGAGGCTTTACTATCATCTTGATATGATAGCATCTGATAAAGATGCCATTATCATGTATCAATACTAGAAACACAGTGTATGCCTGATGGTTGTGGCTCTTTTGTTTTCTAAATTAATTGAATGGCATCAAGGGCTGCAATATTGGACTGTAAATCAAAAAGAAGTATCTTTAAGAGGTTAGTTACAGCACAGTTTCTGGGAACAGGAAGCCTAAGGAGAAATTAGTGACAAACGTCTAGGAGGTCAGAATGAACTTCTCTGAATGCAACTTCACAAAGGAGCAAAAGGGAGAAAGAGAGAGAGAAAAAAAGAAGAATGTATCACTTATATAGAACTTAGTAACAAGTCTCTTCAAGATTAAGTGACTTAAAATGATGAGTCCAGGACCAGTGTGTGACTAGTGATGATGTACTTACAATGGTTTGTATTCTATGCATGTGACTCACCTCACCCTAGTCCTGGTTCTCTAAAATGAAAAATACTTATAATCTCTCACAATTTCAGTGGGTCAGAAGCTTGAGAGAAACTCAGCTAGATGTAAGGTTTAGCTCAGGGTCTCCCATGGAATTGCACTCAGGGTGTGGGCTGGGACTCAGAAGACTCAGGGTGTCTTCTGAAGCCTTGACTAGGCCTGGAGGAGTTGCTCCCAAGGTGGCTCCCTCACACAGTTGGCAAGCTGGTGATGGTTGCTGGCAAAAGGCCTCAGTTCTCTCTAGATTGGCCTCTCACAGGTTCCTTGGGTGTCATAAACATGGTGGCTGACTTTCCCCAGACCAAGTGAGACATGAAGAAGAAAGGTGGAAGCCACAATGTCTTTTGTCATCTATCGTCAGAAATCACACACCTTCATTTCCACCATATTCTATTGGCCACACAGACCAACCCTGATAGTGTAAGAGGGGACTACACAAAGGTATGAATAACGGATCATTGGGAACCATTTTGAAGACTGGTTGCTACAAAGAAAGAGGAAAAGGAGAGAAAGGGAAATAAAAATGCTTACTTGAGAATCTGATATTCTAACAATGACTTCGGCTTGAACTTTTGGATAAAAATCAAGTCAAAATAGCAAATTGTAGAGGAGAACTAAGACCTGTTAGAGCAGCTGTGTGTATGCGTGGGGAGTGCTGATTGGTGGTAGGGCTGAGCATGAAGACTTCCTCCCAGACATGGCCTTTCCATCAAATGTGTCCATCTAGAACGGATGTTAGTCCATAAAATTCCATCTTTCTCTCACGGGGTGCTGAATGATTTGGGCCATAAGGGCGATAGAATAACTTCTGTTAAAGACAGGTCATTCCATTAATCAGCATGGCTTTGTTTACAAGCTGCAGGGCTTCATTTACTTATTCCTGGGTGATCTTCACATAAGACCAGGCTCTATGATCAAATGACAAATAATTGTTCATCCATGTTCTTTGCTTAAGTTACCACAAATAAGTACCACTAAATTTTCTATTGTTCAAACGATTCCTGTGCTTATCTCTAAAAAGAAGCTCTTTTGGATTTTTCAATTTGACATTGACTTTCCTTCTGTCAGTGTGGAAGGCACGGGCAGGCAGATTGTCCTACACCCCTTTATTTTATGGGCAACCCCTCTCCCTCAAACTCTAAACTTCCCAGAAACTATATCATACCTTCTGCTGATCCAAAACCCTGAAGTTAAGACTCATGTGAGTCTTTCTTTTCATCCAGGAATGCAGTGATTATTTTAATGCAGAGAATGCTGTACTCCAGAGGCTTCATCCCTCAAGACTCACCACAGCCTAACTCCCGTCCTCCTCTACTGAGGAGTCTCTCACCATCCTGCCAGGGGGCTGCCCTCACACCTAGCACTGTCCCCTAGCTGACACTCCCTCAAAGCCCTCCATAGGAATGGAGGGAATGTGTCTGTCTTTAATTCTGAGATTGTCCATCAGAACGAAGAGTCAGTGTGCAGATGCCCTTCACTGCTCTTTTGTCCCTCTGTCTTATCACACCTCTCCAGCAGGGCCTTTGACTTCCACACCTCACTGGGGGTGTCTGGGCTACTTTTTAGCTTGCGTCTCTGTTTGCGAAGATATGTATCCAATTCTGCGCACAATGAAAGAATAACAACAACATGAATTACAAATGTTATGATGCATTATGCTTTGATTAAATAAGAAATGCGATCGGCTGAGCCCAAAAGGATAGAACAAGAATCCCATCAAGAGAAAAGATGAATGAACAGAACTACAGTGACATCTGCTGGTCCCTCCCATAGAGCTGATTTAAGTATCCCCAGAAATGGGTGGTGAAAGGAAATAGTAATGATGATAATCTCCTGCTTAAAACAAACCCTTAAAATGTGCTTTTATGTAAAGACGTATTAAGTTCAACTGATTTAATCGCTATGTCGTGAATGAGAAAACAAAAGGCTTTGGAGTAGAAGGCAAAGATTATTTATTTTGCAGTTGTTCCTGAGAGGAATGGAAAAGACCACTCATGGCATCGTTTCAGCACGCAATGGCCCACACCACCATCACAGCAGAAAAACACGGTTATCTGGAGAAGAGGGTGAGTGTGCACAATGGAAGAGCTCTACTCAAAAGTATCTCTGAGAGTCTTCAAATATTGGCTTCCCCTTCAGATGTTCTAGAAGCTGAGGTTCCAAGGCACACAAATTGCCCTCCCTGCCCAGGATGTAGAAGGTCTTGCACAGTTTCTCTGCAAAGAAATATCTACTGCTGCGATGCTAAGTCACATTAGAAAAGCATTAAGATGTAATCAGGCCCTCCCTGGGGGCCACGGCTTCGGTGGGATCAATGCCTCACCACCCTGTTGGCTTCCATTCGGGCAAATCTTCAATTTTCAATGTTCATTGCCCTTGCTGCCAAAAAATGAAGTGAGATCCTGCTCTGAGCTTCGGCATCCTGAGCACAGAATGCCCAAAGCTGCCTCCCTGGAGCCCAGGCAGTCTCAGGGCAGCCTTCCCTGGAGCATTTCTCTGCCAGTGTCTTTTGTAGAAAGGGCAGGGTTTTTGTTGGACCCCCCAATGCAGTGTCACAAAGGGAGGCATCATCTGGACTCTGGATAATGACCATTCTGTTTTCAATGAAACACGAACCCACATGGATAATTTTTTTCTAAATGCCTTCAGTATATGGTGTCTACAACAATGGATTATAAAGCTTCCCTAACAGCATTACTTACCAAAAAATTAGTAGAGATGGCGTTTTCCAGAAATTATCAAAATTATTCTAAAATGGTCTGCATGTATCTCAGCTTTGGGGGCCGGTGTGACAAAAGATGAGCATTGCATTAGGAACAAAGGAACTTTTCGCTTCTGTCTCGCGCTTGGGCTGTGGGGCTGCTCTGAGTGGGGAGGCATGGCTGTCATCTTGCTGTGCTGAAAGCATCCTTAGCCCACATCTGAATAAAGGACAAAGAGATCCCCATCCAGGCAGCATGTGGGGATGTGCACATCTAACAATAACCATATATTGTGTGCAAGTACAAGTGTGGACAGTCTGCACTTCTTGGAAGCTAAGCTGCGTTACAGCTATCTGGGTTCCTTTTAATGACTCTGAGGGACAATGCATCACCTACAAGTCTAAAGCACATTCGATAAAACATCTTGGAGTCAGTGCCTGTGGAATTCATTTTCCAGAGACAGCCACACTAGGGGATTTGGTTTCTAAGTTTTTTCTTTCTTTCTTCTTTCTTCTTTCTTTCTTTCTTTCTTTCTTTCTTTCTTTCTTTCTTTCTTTCTTTCTTTCGTGTGTATATGCATGTGTGTGTGTGTTTAAACTGCAAAGCTACTTTTCCCCCTTCTATAATCTTTTGGGCCTGGTCGAGTCTGCATGATTCATCATTGTTTCAGCAGGTTTTCTACAAGGGAAGATTACTAAACTAATTGATTATTAATTGATTATCATAATGGTCACATTCTATTTGCAGTGATTCTGAAAGCAAGGTATGTCCCGGGTAGTTCTCAATAGCCAGGGACTTGCAGACCCAGAGCCAGGCTGGCGCCTCCCCTAGGGACCCATCCATCTGGCTCTGCTGGTGCCACATCCATTATTCCCACAAATAATGCTAAGGGAGGTAGTATTGGGTGGAATTGAGAATATCTTTCTTATAGTGTCTTCCGTTTGCAAGATGTTGAACATTTCTTTTTTTTCTGAGTAACTCTGTCATGATGCCTTTCTATGAGAAGAGGTGAAATGCTTTTCCAGAATCCTTCCCCACTTCTGTGGCCACAGACTTCAGGCTCCTGAGGTCAGCAGGCTGTGGTCACGGCCCTATCTACTGAAACATGGCTCAGCTTGTGATTCAAACTCTGTTGCTACCAAGGAACCACATTGTCATGCTCATTCATTCAGCCCTGTCTTTGGTTATCAAAACCCTTTACTGGGTGACTTGTGTGCTTTGGTCCCTTGCTCAGGCCCTGGGAGCACAATAGTGCACAAGGGCTGCCCTCAGGCTAACAGGGCAGAAAGAAAATTACCTGGACCAGAACAACAGGGCATCATTTGTGGTATGGTAGCACAGAAGGCAGGAAAAGCTTCCCAGACAAAGAGACATTTAAGCTGAATTTGAAAGGGGTGGAATTAACTGGGTAAAGAAGGAAAAAAAGTATGTTCTAGGCAGAGGAGCATCACAGAGGAATGAAACCATAGCCAAGTTCAAATAAACAGCTGCTCTCAAGTGGCCAGAGGGAAGCGTGTAGGTATGTGAGGTCTGGCAGTGACAAGCAGAGTGTCAGGAAGCAGAGAACCCCTATATGTGGAGCTTGTTGGTTCCTCAAAGGCATAGTTTTATAACTTGTTTTATTTTCCATTTGTTAAGCACCTACTGTGTACAGGGGATGGCTCCACATGCTGTACTGGTGGGACTGAGGTAAAAAACATCTCTGCTCTCAATAACAAACACCAATTGAGTGCCCACTAGATACAACACCAGCTGTTAGATTCTTTCCTCTTGCTGTTCTATCTCATTTTCCCAGCAAACATGTAAAGTAGGTATTGTCATCTCATTTTTACAAATGAGGAAACTGGAACCCGGGGAGGTAAAAATGACTTATCCAAGATCAAACATGTGATTTGCAGTGTAGCTGGGATGAGAACCACAAAGAATTCACCAGAAGCTTATGAGTCAAAGTTTCCAGTGATACAACACCACAGAGGAGAGGAGAGCCAGAGGGGAGGGGGGAGGGAATGTAAAAATTTGGGAGAGATAGTTATCTCTGGTCAAGTCAACATAGCCCCTTGTACCATAAAGGAGCTCTGATCCCAGACTTTCCAGAAATCCCCATGTGGACATTCTCTAGGCAAGAGGGCTTCATAGAGAGGACTCCTTCATTTCTTCTGTTGCCCCTTCTCCTGTTCTCCAAGCCACTCAGCCTTTTAAACACCTTCTCCTCTCCCGAGGTAGCCCCCAACAGGCTTATTTATCCTATTTTTATCTCCACCACCCCACTTCCCAACCTACTGTTGACACCAGAAGGTCCAATAACCAGTCCCCCAATTCCTGGGTCATGGCACCCCCTACACCAAGGGAGGGATTGGGCTCTCACTAATAGAGAAAGTAGAGAAAAAGAATAGACAACCCAGGACTTCTTAAAACAATTTCAAGGGTCAAAGTCTACTTAGAAATAAAATGTTTTCTAAAGTAGAGACATTCAAGAAATAGAGTATTTCGAAGTAAGTTGAAATGTAATCAACACATGAAAAAAGTCTGAGGATGAAGGCTGTGCAAGCAGTTGTCAAGGGTCAAGGGTCAAGTCAGTATGCAGGGAGTATGGCTGGATGTTACTGGAACACTACAGGCCTTGTTTATTTATGCCTGGATTCCCCCGGTAAAATTCCCTGTGCCTGATCTTTGCACTCTGAACCCAGGTTGACAAGGTCGGACCTTAATGCCTTGTCTGGGGCTCCACTGTTTCAGATAGCGCGTTGTGTGTTTACTCATAGCTCCTTTGGTCTTTGAGTTCTCCAGTATTCATACAACACTGCATTTCTGAATTTGTAATACCTCACATCACAGAGGGAAAACAGAAACGGAAGATGCTGAAGGGGACATGAAGGGAGAAAAAGACAGGAGACTTTGTCAGGAGTCTTAAACTCTCCTATTGAGTTAGAAGAAGCCCCTGGGAGTAGATACTTTAGATGTTTGGTCCTTCCAGGCTCACTGTTACCGTAGAGAAGAAAGGGCATGATGATTTAACAGTGGTGGGGACACTCGAGGGACTCAGAGAGAAGACAGGAGGAAGGTGTCTGTCTCACAATTGCTCTTTTATGTGGGCATTAAGGCTGTGACCGAGATTGTCATCATTTACAGGATATATTTCCTTCAGAAAAGCATGAGAAATCTTGGCTTTTGACTGTATAAAGAGAAAACTTTCCAGCTTTTACCTAAAATCCTTTATCCTATGATTCACAGCATTAAGAAAGGACTTAGGCACTCAGGGGAAGGGATTTTGAATTCATGCTGCACTCCTGGATTGCCCTGTAGATTTTGGCAAGTTTCCTTACAGCACTGGTTTTGTGATATTAACCATTTGCTGCCGGAGCACAAATGATAAGGAAAGTCAAAAGTACTGACGTGGTCAGTATATCTGTGGCGTTGTTCTATTAAGTCATCCCAATGTTAGACAAGACATTTTAAGATAGGAATGCTACCATTTAGAACAGGACACCTTTTTTGACTTCTCTGAAGCTTTGACTGCTCTGGAGCAAAAGACCCCAAAGTCGTTGGAGGTATTGACAGTGACCAGGAGGAAGTAACATGTATAAATAATCTCCCCTGGTTAATGAATTGTCTTAGGAGACTGTGTCTATGGTTTCTCTTATGTCCCTTCCCCTAATGCAAATGCCTGAGTCAGTGAAAAAGATAGTGTGTGATGGGTTACTGACTTTGTGAATATCATTGGGGTCAGCTTCAGAGCTTGCCCGGCTTAGCACTTACCAAGGTGTCTGGCACATATCAGGTACTCTGTATGGGCTGAATTGCATCCCCCCTAAACGTATATCTCGAAATCCTGACCCTCTGTGCCTCAGAATGTGACTGTTTTGAGAGATGGAGCCTCTAGGGAGATAATTAAGTTGAAATGAGGTTATTATGGTGGACTCTAATCCAATCTGAATGGTGTCCTTATAAGAAGAGGAAATTAGGACACAGACACAAAGAGAGACCATGTGAAGACAGTGGAAGAAGATGGCTATGAGCAAAGCAGGAAAGCCTCAGAAGAAATCATCTTGCCAATAGCTTGATCTTGGACTCTTACTCTCCAGAATTGTGAGGAAATAAATTTATGTTGTTTAAGCCACCGCATCTGTGGTACTTTGTTATGGTAGCCCAAGAAAACTGATACAGTACCTATAATTGTGTGCTAAATGGGAAAAAAAAATCAATCCATAAATGATGACTCTCAGGAAGCCTAAAATCTGTAGACATTATGGTGAGTAGTTGACACTATGAAGTATGGGCAAGGGTCTTGCATTAGCTCTTCTGCTGGTGATTCATGACCTCAGGCAAATCAGTAAACCTCCTTGAGCACCAAATCCCTCTTTTGTGAAATGAGGATAATGGTATTTGATTATATACTATATATTTATGGGAAAATCCTCCAAAATGTACCCGGCATATAAAGATACCTTGTCCTATTCTGGAGATGCTTATGATGATTCTAATCAAGGAGAGAGACATACTCATAAATGAATACCTGCAAATTACAGGATACCTGTTTCAATAGGCATGTGTCCATGTGCTTCCATAGAGATATGTGCATGTGTTAAGGTCGCATCACATTAACTTTTAAGAATAAGGTCAGGAAAGCTTCACAGAAGTAACAATTAAACTGGGTCTTAAAGTACAGGTTCACATGGCAGAAAATGAGACAAGAGGGCTTTGGAATTTAGAAGCATGTCCAAAAACCTCGTGCCCAGAAGGACAAGACAGGCTCAAAGAACAGTAGAATAGTTAGGTGTGATTGGTAAGGATCACCAAGATTGCCAGAACATGAGACAGGAGGGCTAGATTGATGTCAACTCATAAATGGTCTTGAATACCTAGACAAGCTGTCTAGGTTATTTCACTAGACATTCAGGATCACAGAAGGCTTTTAAGCAAAGGAGGACATAAACAGTTCTGTCTTTTGGAAATCGTACCTTGAAGGCAGTATGGTGAATGGATGTGATGGGAAACATTTGGAAACAGATGACAAGTAGGTATGCCATCATAATAGTTCATGTACTTGATAAACCCCCAGGTGTCAGGAGATTTGAATTGGATAATCCATGTGAATGCACTCTTTAAATAATAGTACTAATAATTGTGATTATTTTTGAGAGGGAGAAGATTTAAGGCCAGACTTTGTCAATACATGTCAATGCTAATTAAATTTTCAGGGCAGTTGTGAGAAATTAGTTAATATTATAACAAGCATGTGATACCAGGTAATTTTCTAAGTTGCAAATCCTTTCACTTAACATCAAAATAACCACTCACTTAGATATAACAGCCAGCCACTTTGAAGAAAGAAGAAGAGAGGATCATCAAAATGACTTTCGATTCACTTCTATCCGATTTTAATCCTCATTGTAACCTACAGTTATCTTTGGTGGCAGTAAGAGCAAGTATGCTGGCACATATAGTAGAATAAACCGAGGGTTTAAATTCTACAGGCATTGGTATTGGAATTCCATAGATTATGAAATATAAATAGCATTATGTTTTAGAAACTGGATAATTGATTTTGTTCACCAACGTGTTCTCCTCTTTCTCTGTGTCCCCTACTCTGTGTAGCAGAATTACCTGCTGCCTCTTTCGTGCTTCCAAAGCTCTTTGTTTGGAACTGTGTGGATCACTGCAAGGGAATATGCATATGCCTCTGTCTTCACTGCTGGATCACAAGTTCCTTGTCTTCTTCATCTTTGGCTCCCCAGAGCCCAGCACAAGCCCTGCCTGGCCATGGTGGATGCCCAATATCCAGTCGTGAATTGCCTTAAGGTTACTCCCAGGCTCAGGATGGGGTGTGTGTGTGTGTGTGTGTGTGTGTGCGCGTGCGCCCACGCGCGCGTGTTTCTATTATAATCTCAGAGTGATGAAGTGGCATGGATTCTGCTTGATGGCCTGTTTCATAAAATAGCTCTCTTCTTAATGTAAAAGGACTGGTGAATGCACTCATACATGCCAATTTAAGTACACATGTGAAGGCTGAATGGCTATGTCTTGATAGTCAGCCTTGGTGAACTCAGCTCTCTTTGGATGCAAGTGTTTGATTCACAAGTGCTTATCCTGTTCTTTTGCCTGAGTGCAGATCACATTTATTTGTTTGACTTACACAGGACTAGTGTGTGTACATCTCCCATGCAGAATCTCACTTTACCAAGGCAGAAAGCGATTTAATGCACATCTCGTACTTTTGACATCTAAATAATCCAGTTATCATCTTGACATGGAAATTGAATGTCTTTGTTCTAGTGGCCTGATACACTCAAGTTAAAATACATATACCAAGTATTTCAAAACATGATATGTTTTATAAATACCAAAACTTCTTCACTGTGTTTCAAACAATGCCGTCAAGACAGTTCATTATACAGGGATGGGGAAATAAATATGCTTTTTTCCTCTTTGCTTTTCTTCAGTTGACTAAGGAAGCATAGCATAGCATACTTTAAAAAGTGTTTCCTTGTTCTTCCACTTGCTCAAATAATACTTAATGTTGAGATATTTTAGAAAGCATTCTATTTCAATTACAGTTGATTTTTGGAGAACTTATCATTTGTAAGGTGTCATACTAGGTACTTGAAACATACCATCTCCCTTATGATCCTCTCCAGCCCCACAGGGTAGGTTTTATTCTCTCTCTTCTATTTACAGATGCAGAAATCGAAGCAGAGTCACTTTCCATCACTAGCGGAGTGGAGATAAGAGCCTGTAACTTTCTGACCTGAGTCTGGCTTTAGACACCATACTATACTGTCTCGGCCTTTTGAGGTAGCACACAATCGTCTGTCTCTTCTAACTTCGATCTGAAGTTAGACTTCCAACTGAAAGTCTGCAATTCTCTCCAGCATGAATTGGGAACTTCATATATGTCAATGAATGACTAATGTAGTGCTAATCACAAACTGCAGGTCCATAGGGGAAGATTCAGAAATAGCAGAGATAGGAATATTTTTGCACCTGTCTAACAATAGCATCAACAATGGTAATAAAGATAATACATTTAGTTCACTGGTGGAGAAAATATAAACGAATCTCCATGCAGGCGATAAAATTAAGGCAATCAGTGGGTTTAAGGTAGCAGTTTCAATATACTCACTTGGTAGCATACTATAACCCAACAAAGATCCACGAGATTTCTCAAGCAATCCAAGGGATTGTGACAAAATGTTAGATAAATCATTCCAAAACCATTACAGAGAGACTCACTCTGCCATATGGAAAAAGTGGTTAGGGAACAATTAACTTCCACAATGTATATTGCCCCTGGAAACAAAATTGGGTTAAGCCAAGATGACAAGGCCGACCGCAACCTCTATAAATTAGTCAGTAATGATGGGCATAGTTTGAAACCATAAATACTTTAAAAAATAGAACAAAACACAAGCCATGAAATCATTTATAGAAGACCCAACAACAAATTCTAAAGTAGACACGCCAGGCACCTCTTTTCTACTTAATTTGTCGTTTACAGCATGAGCAAAGCAAATGCTTGATGAGTGTGAAGGTTCTGGTGTAGTGAATCAAGATAGGGTAATTGGCACTGAAATTATTGCAAGTATTTAATAAAAGAAGCCTTGTTGATGAAGTGCAGAAGATGTAAAACAAGAGAACATAAATGGAGACACAATGCTTTCATTGCTGTGTGCTACCATCCAAGAAAGAAGTCTGCTAAGATTATAATTCATCAACTAGGGCAGCCTGGGTGGCTCAGTGGTTTAGCACCGCCTTTGGCCCTGGGCCTGATCCTGGAGTCCTGGGATCGAGACCCACTTCGGGCTCCCTGCATGGAGCCTGCTTCTCCCTCTGTCTGTATTTCTGCCTCTCTCTCTGTGCCTCTCATGAATAAATAGATAAAATCTTAAAAAAAAAATCATCAACTAGCTTTAAAATACCAGCACCTGGTAGAATCAACACAGAGCTCAGTTAAGACCATAAACTAGGTAAGTAAATACAATATTTAAAACACAACACACACTGAATAGAACCAGTGTCAAACCCCAACAATTTCTGCATAAAACACCCACAGTTTGTTACCTGCTCAAACCTATAAAGTAAATGAGCAGAAGCAGATAAAAGGGCAAATGGCCAGAACAGAAAGGCATGTCTGTTATGAAGAAGAGCCCAGGTATCTCTGCAACTGGAGATTTAATGAAACCAAGTTTATAATGCACTTTAGGGGCAATTCAGAAAATGATGCCATTCAATTTCTATTCCAACAACAAATTATTTTAAGGATTTATATATGAACATGAAGATGCCATCAATATAATGATTACACACAACATTCCTAAGAATTTTTAATCATCATTTTCCAGAAAATGTCTTGCTTATTTAAGCACCTTCATATGTTGTAGGCAACTGTACTTTTACAGTAATTGCAACTTTTATTCTTAACTCTGTATTGCAGATGAGAGAATGGAAGCTCCGGAGCAGTGAAACAACATGTCTAAGATGACATGGGGTGTCACTGGTAGATCCAAGACCAAACCACCGGATTTCTGACTTCTAGAGCTCTTTCTTCTCATGTGTTCAGCCCTTTAAGTTTAAAAGTGATCTGAAATATAAAATACCAGTTGATTATAAGAAAAACATGTATCCGAGTTGAGAGATACATTTAAATCCCATTAAACTAACTGAAAAATTCATGAGCAATACATGGATAATTTGTTTCTTATTAAAACATTAAACTTGTAGAGAATATTTAGCTGTTCAAATGTCAAGTAACAGGATAGCTATAGTAAGTTAATTAGGTACCAATTCATTGCTAAAGATACTTAATTGACATTTAATAAGCATATTAAATACCAATTAACCAACTATATTTAGTGCTAACTATATTTAGTCAAAGCTGTTTTGTTAATTGCTTGCTCAGTGCCTTAGTATCTATGGTCAATAGATTATAACCCAATTAAATATATACATTAATGTGTTTGCATATATGTCTCCCCAGTGGGAAGTGTAGCCCGGGTGCTCATGTGTGGGTTTAACCATCATCACCCATCTTGATGAAGAAAACATCCAGCAAGCTGTTCCCAGCTCATACAAGATGCTCTACAGAGAAAAAAGTTAGCCAATCTGTGATGACAAAGATACAGTACCCTCTGTCACTGCCAAACTCGGAGACATGAAGGAATTAACAGGTTCTGATGACAGGGGACACTGGGCTCTGCAGAGCAGAGCCCACAGCCCCTTTGAGACCCCTACAGAGGAACTTTCTTGATTCAGAAGCCACAGCCACAATGTTTGGCTAGTGTTCCTCTGGACTACCTGTTGAATAGCATTGTCAGTCACATGCTATAGGACTCATATTGTGTATTCTGGTCACAACACATGTCCTGCAGACATGATGTTTGCAGATATGATGCTTGCAGCACAATAGAGAAGAGACACGTGACAAGATATCAGGGACCAGAGCACATTAACCTTGGCTGCTCTTCCCTGACCCCATGAAGGCATTTAATGTGTGTGTAGGTCCTGACACCAGGAATCCTTCCCAAGGTCTGAATATGCAGAAGTGCCAAACAGTGGTGTGAATCCATTACTCAGAGGGCTGGAGAGTAAGGCTGGTGGTCACTCAGACTACTCCAGCAGGCAAGATGCACCCAAATAAGCCTAGTTTCAACATGGCAAGACTTTGTACTAAACATTTCCTAAATGAAGGTAAATGAATACTGTGGAAGTCAATCCAATCTTGAAGTTGGAGGGGTTTTAATTATAATTATCAATATTAACATTGTAATTACACATTATTATAAAATTGTTCAAGTCATTAAAACTCACTGGGATCACTGAGCCTGGACAGAGCCAAAGTACAAGGGCATGAACATTTAGTTAGGTATGAGGCTATGTGATCACGTTCGCTCTGCAATCCAGAAAAGTCAGACACTTGGATAGTGAATTAAGCAATTAGTTTTGGGAGTTACCAATTTGTGGGAACTTTTCACTTTTCCAAGGGCAGTCTGGGATCCAAAGTTCAGGAAAAGCTGAATCAGACACTGATGACATTACAGCTATGGGAGTCAGCAGTCAGTGGACAGGAATACTCAAAATTATTCTTAGTAATCTTGGATGGATGGAAACCCTGTGGCTTTTAACAGAGATTGTCTTGAAGTACTGCTGCTCCCCCCTGTCTGTACAACCAAAAGATACTTCATAGAATAATTGTAATTCAAACAAGTTAAGGCTGGAGGAATAAAAATACATGGTAGGGAGACTGTATTTCTAGGTGAAGAATATAGTAAGACATGGAAAATAGCAAGAGTAATAATTCAACTACAAACAATTCCACATACAATAAGAGAAGTTATAAAGTGAAACGTGTGGCTATGGAAAAAGATCATGAATGCATTAACTGGATACTAAGTTGAGAGGGTGTCTAGTCACAGTGACCTGCGTTAACTTGTTCTGTCATTATCTGCCCACTTGAACAATGTGTCTGAGTATTTCTCATCAGAGGCCCATCAGTGATTATCAGCAGGACTGCATCTGTTTGTGGCAGGGGTGGTCTCCTCCTTCACTAACTACTTTGGGCTCTGATGAGAATCTTCCCATCATCTTGAGACTTGGCAGGGTATTAATATGTAACACTGTTTAAACTGTCCCAGGGCGGGTCAAATAATGCAATTTACCTCATTTGGCTTTTGCATCGAATTTTCCATTGGAAAGACTTGTGCACTTTGCATGTTTTCAGTTAATGAAGGATTGCAGTGTGCCTGTGAGCTTTGTTTGAGGATGCCATGAAATGGGGGAGAAAATTAGTATCCAGAGGGAGATAATTGTTGCCCTGAATAAGTTTCATCAATGAGGGAAAGGAATAAAGAGATTGCACGTGAAATTTAAATTCTTCAATATGAGGTGCTCTTGGGTAAGCAAAACACTCAAGCTAAGGTTAGTAATGAATTAGTTAACACAACAGAAGAGAGTCTGACTCTACAGACTGAGCCAGCATTTCAATTTTCAGCTCAGTTGGCAGTGGAAGTGAGGCTGACAAGAGAACTTGGCATAAATCATAAATTCCAGGATATTGTACTATAGCCTTCTAGGGGGTTGGGTAAGCCACCATTGACATATAGATTGGAAGTTCAGAATCTAGTGGTGTTTAAAGAAAAAAAGAAAAGAAAGGCAGAGCTAAGCTGGAGGATAAGAAAAATGCAGGAAATTCAAGGTAATGAATTAAATGGAAGATCTTCTGGATGAGAGAAATGGACTAAAATAGGATTCCATATTTGGTTTTCAAAGTAGGTGATTACAAGCAATCTAAGTGAAGTATTAAACTCGATACATCTTATAAATTTTTGGTTGATGATCACTTTGAGTTTATTAGATCAGAACAAAAGGACATAAATGCAAATCAAGAAGGAATGTGTGTAAAAGAAATTTAAAGAGATGTTTTATGGGGAAAGTGATGACTTTTAGGATGAATTTGATAACACCATGGATTTCAGTCAGTTAAAAAGAGTATAGCTGCTTATGTACGTAGAAGAAACTCCTTGAATGTCAAAGGATCACTATGCTGCTTTAAGAAGGAAAATAATGAGTTTACTTTTAAATGCCAGAATCTTAAACTAAGTTTGTTACCTCCAGACACCTTCGCTACATAACCTTGTGGGGGTGGGGAGCAGTGGAGAAACACCTTGTGTTTCCTGACCTCCAACTCTTAAAGTTTTACTGCCCAGTGCAGTCTGTGGCCCAGCAACATTGCCTGGGAGCTTGTTGAAAATGCAGGATCTTGGGCCCCAAGTTGGGCCACTGGAATAGGAATCTGTATTTTATAAAATCCCCCGGTGATTAATGTATACACTAATGTTTGTAAAGCACAGGTCTGATTTGCATTTCCCTGATGATGAGTGATGATGAGCATCTTTTCATGTGTCCATTGGCCATCTGTACGTCTTCTTTGTAAAAAAAAAAAAAAAAGTCTATTCAAGTCCTCTGCCCATTTGTAATTGGATGATTTGGTTTTGGTGTTGAGTTGTATAAGTTTTTTTATATATTTTGGATATTGGCCCCAATGAGAAATCACTTTACACCTGTCAAAATGGCTAACATCAAAAACACAAGAAACAACAATTGTTGGTGAGGATGGAAAAAAGGAACTGTTGATGGGAATGTAAGCTGGAATAGCCACTGTGGAAAATACTATGGAGATTCCTCAAAAAATTAAAAATAGAAATACCGTATGATCCAGTAATTTCACTCTTGGGTATTTACCCAAAGAATATGAAAAAACTAATTCAAAAAGATGTATGCACCCCTATGTTTGTTGCAGCATTATTTATAATAGCCAAGATATGGGAGCAGCCCAAGTATCCATCCATAGATGAATGGATAGAGCACTATGCATGTGTGTGTGTGTGTGTGTGTGTGTGTGTGTGTGTGTGCATTTATATATGCATAACCATAAAAAGGAATAAAATCTTGCTATTTGTAACAACATAGATGGACCTAAAGGGTATAATGCTATGTGAAATGAGTCAGAGAAAGACAAATACCATATGATTTTACTCACATGTGGAATTTAAGAAACAAAACTAATGAATGAAGAAAGAAAAAAGAAACCAAAATATAGACTCTTAACTATAGAAAACAGTAGATGGTTACCAGAGAGGAGGTGGGTTGGGGGATGGCTGAAATAGGTGAAAGGGATTAAGAATATATTTATCTTGGGGTGCCTGGGATGCTCACTTGATTGACCGTTCAATTCTTGATTTTGGCTCAGGTCATAATCTCGGATTCATGAAATCAAGTCCTGAGTTGGGCTCCTCACTGGGCATGGAGCCTGCTTAAGATTCTCTCTCAAGATTCCCTCTCCTTTTGCCCCCCACCCATGCCAGCCAACAGCTTCTGCACTCTCTCTCACTCTTTCTTTCTAAAAAATGAGAGAATACACTTATCTCAATGAGCACTGAAAAATGTATAAAATTGTTGAATCATCATTGTACTCCTGAAACACCTCAGCTTCTCAATCTCCTTGTGCATAAAAAGGAAACGATGACAATAGTGGCTACCTACTTCAAAGAGTTTTATTAGCATGAAATGAAATTAGCACTGCCATTCAGAGCTCAGACTCTGAGACCAGCTACTCTGGCTCAAATACTGCTTCTGTCGCTCACTAGTTACATAGCTTTGGGATGACTCCTCTAACTTCTCAGGGCCCTGGTTTTCTCATATGTAAAGAGAAAGATATTAATCAGACCGATATTACAGGGTTATAGTGGAATCCGGTGATGTAACAGATGCGCACTGTTCAGAACATTCCTGATGCCTAGATGCATAACATTTAGTGAGCTGTGGAGCCACTCTTCTTGCTACAAATGCAGTGCCATACAGACAACAGGTTTTCAATAAATGTGAGTTATTGCTAGTAGCATTGCTTGCACACAAAATGACACTATTACAGAAGCTCTTGGATTAAGGAAGATGGAGAACAACAACTTCATGATTCAAATAATTATACGTTTGTGGGAGTGTTTGCCTTTAACACCTCTGATGGAATAATGTGTGTTTTGGCAAAAGGCACATTGGAACTACAAGCCTGTACAAGCAAGTGGAAAGACAGGCCAATTAATTCACACAACAGGGTTTTATTTTTTTAAAAAGATTTTATTTATTTATTCATGAGACACACAAAGACAGAGGCAGAGACATAGGCAGAGGGGGAGAAGCAGGCTCCCCCTGGGGAGGACTCGATCCCAGGACCCCAAGATCACTCCCTGAGCCAAAGGCAGATGCTCAATCGCTGAGCCACCCAGGCATCCCACACACAACTGGGTTTTAAAAGAAAAACCACCTTTCCCAAACGCAACCAAGGGATTTCCTCCCAACAGTTCCTAACCCCATTGGTCTGGATTCATTTCTCTTTGTCTATGTGATTGGAAGTTTCCTAATTCAATCTATGTTTTTTAAGCCTACATCTCTCTGTGTGTAGACAGTGAGCAGACAATCAAAATCACCCGGTAAGGTGAGGAGGGCAGAAGTGGTACTAACTCTGTTTTCTCTTTCTCCACCGCCCCCCGCTCCCACCACCACCCCGTTAGCCTCCTGTGACCTCCCTTCCAGGAATCTCAGTTCACACTCATTCCCTCTAGCTAGTTTCTCGAAACCTCTTCTTGGAAGTCTGGCTGCCCGCTCCTTCCCCGTGACCTGGTTTCTGGCTCTGGGTCTCCCCGTGACCTCAGCTCAACCCCTCACACTTCGCACAGCATCATTTCTGAGCCCTCGGGTCACCCAGGACCAGGGCTTCCAACTCCGCTGCCTTCTACCCGCCCTGTGCAACCCTGAAATCATTTGCCTGGAAACCAGCTCTTGGAGAAAGAAGCCTGGTCAGACAAATGAAAGATTGTATTGCATTTCCTTCTTGCAAGCGCCAGCGCCGGCGGCAACATCTGTTTGTAGCAACAAGATTGGGAAGTGGTTTTTCTGCTTCTCTGTTGCCCATTCGGGTTCTTTCCCCGGGTGTATTGTCTTCCCCCGAGGGATCACCTTGCAGAGTTTGCTCAGCGGTCTGGTCTTCGGCCACTAAAAAACTCGTAACTAATTACCATGACCTCAATCCTTAACTTGACCAGCTGTGTGGAAGAAAGGAAGCCTGGATCCCCCAGTGCTGCAGGATCTATAATTCATCCTCCATAAAAAAAAAAAAAAAAGTCAATATTGAAGCAAAAATGACATTTAAAAATCATAAAATAAGTAGTCTGGTATTTACCTAAGATGTTCTTTACCTCCCTTCGTTTCGTATACCGTGGCCTGCGTTTGCTGCCTTCTGCCTGTGTCATAGAGAGGCGGCTCTCCTGCTTCCAGTGACTTCTGGGGAAGGGAGGAGACGAGACCACTGAGAAAAGATCAGGGGGCCCACGAAGGATCTCTGCAGACCTTCTCCTTGCAGTTTCGGTCTGATGAAAGAGGTTAACTTTAAGGACTGAGCTGTGCAATTTAGCTTTTTTTCTTGATTCTAAAATTGCGCCGTAAATTTTTATAGCTTTATAGATTAAAGAAAGATTAAAACCACAAAGCACGTGTGAATTACAAACGGCTCAGCAGTGGCAAATACATGTGTAGCCCTCATCAGGCTGGCGTGAAGGCTCAGCCCAACTCGGCAGTGGCCCCATCACCAGAAGGCCACCAGTCCAATTCAGGGAAGCGGATCCGCGACCCCTCTCCACCTGACAAACTCGTCTTCAGAGCCGCAGGTGGTGTCAACGTGACCCCTCAAGGCCTCTGCCAGAAACTCAATTGATTCCACCCACTATTCAGAATGGGGAAAATATTTTTTAAAGTCATGACCTACCTGCTAGGCTCAGGCAGCTTATAAACAAAGGAGGCTGGATATTTCCCTTCAGTCCTAGGGGCTGGGCCTACCAGGCATTGTCTAGGAGGCCCACTGGCCATCTAGGAAGAAAACATTTATCAGCGAGCTGGAAGAGGAAATGGTTGGAATGTGAAGACATGGGTCAGTAACCCTAAACCATTTTCTTAGGAGAATCCTAAGGAGGGGAAACTTGGATGGATCTAACTGTTGGGTTACTGGGTGTGTCAGAGAATTCAATACGATGTATTTTTGTTCAACAAGAATTTCTTGAGAATTATGCTAAGCAAGTAGCAGACGAGATTTAACTGTGCTAAAAGCAAGATAGGATGGCTAGAGCAAACAGTACACTCATTCATGTACTCTAAAATTTCTGGTCATTTACTATGGATTGATTTAGGAGATTTACATTCCTGTGTGTAAGTCTGGAGAGAAAGAGAGAGAGAGAGAGAGAGACAGAGAGAGAGAGAGAGTAGCCCATTGCTAAGTAAAAAAAAATACAATAGGAAACCTTCAGGCCCAATCTCCATGATGGTTTTTTTAATAATATGACATGAAAGTAAGCAGACAACGATTCTCAGTGCATTCCTATTTAAGAGAATAACCAATGTGGAACACAACAAAATAGTTCAAGTTTTTATTCAATCATATTAACATAGAACAACTAATTGGAAGATAGATGATAGATACACAACCTTATAGAGCTTAAACATTGACTTGAAATCTTGGCCTCCTTGGGTCGTTCTGAGATATATCTGACACAGCATATATGAAATACTTAGCACAATGCCTCTCTCCACAACGTTAAAACTCCCCACACTGCTCACCCAGAAAACACTCCTCAAGCGCAGGAGTCTGAGGAAATCAACTACTAGAATAAGCACTGTTTTTCTCTCTGTGCTCATCTAAAGCCAAACTGTACCCATCCCTGAAGATTAAAAATGTAGTGAAGGGAAACAACATTCTATTTATGAATCTTTTACTTATTACTTGCATCTATTATTTCTGAAGCACAAAATCTAGATCAAGTTCATCATGCTCCATTGTTCTCCGAAACCTAATAATAATTAAGATTTATTACATGCTTATGGAATGTCCAGGAGTGGCCTGAGCCCTGTGTATGTAGTATGTTAATTAATCCTCATATAACCTTCCAAGGAAGGGTCTGGTCCCATCATTTCACAGATGCTAAAACCAAGGGGAGGTTACACCCCAGAGTTGCATAGCTAGTCATGGCAGAGTTCAGATTCTAATGCCAACTTTAGATTGTACGTCCTTAACCACTAAGCCCACTGCTTTTGGAAACATAGTTTGAGATCCATTGCCCAAAAGTGAATTAATTCTAAGAAGGAAAGTAAATTTTTTTTCGGGTAACATTCATCCTGAAACTTCCCGTTTGTTCACTTATTTGCAAAATCTTGGGTGACCCATTATTAGCCAATGTTCATTGAACCAGGTCTTTTCTTGCATATCTTACCTTATTGTGGCCTCATAGCAACCCTCTAAAGGAATTAATCTCCATTTTTCCAATGAGAATATTATCCAAATCATGTCTCAAACATTACATAGGCAGGTACAGCCAGAGGTTGCTGTTTGGCCAAATCTGAAGCTAATGTCATTATTTAACTCCACCAAGAGCAGCTCTAGAAGAAAAACATGAAGCCTGGAGACGGTCAACAGTTGCATTTGGCAAAGTTTGGTGATATATGTGACAGTTATACCTCCTTGCCTTCTGGCAATGAATGGACCCTTGAAGTAACTAATAGAAATAGAACTAAGCAGAGTAAAAGATGTTCCCATGATAAAGACTGTGCTAAAAATAACAGGACTCAGAGCAGTGGCAGTTAAGGACACTGAGGGTGCTCTGCACTTAGCACACGAAGCCAACTTGGGTCGCCAGAGTGTGAATTAGCAGAGTTTACATAAACAGAAGAGAAAGTGACCAAAAACCAAAACCAGAAGAGAGATGTCTCTTAACTTTAGTCATGAGGTCTTCAGGCCAGCAGCTTCTACATCACCTGAAAACCTACCAGAAACTTGAGCCTCACCCCAGACCTACTGAATCAGAAACTCTGAGTGAAGCCCATCACTCTATGTGTCAACCAGCTTCATGGCACATGCTTCAGTTGACAACCACTGCCTTAGCCATTTAGCTGTGTTTGTAAGGTGACCAAGGCAGTGAACATTAGAATTGCTTTGTACCTATGTGCACATTATACACAAATGATGGGTGCAAATGCATATGCGTATCTACAGTCATGTTTAGGACCCTTTAATGGTTGGCAAATCAAGTATATTGTGCTCTGTGACAGAGTCCCATCATTCGCCAGTACTGCAACTTTGCCTCAGATTGGTTTTGTGTCTTGATCAAAGGTTATTGCTTTTCTTAGGGTGGCCTGGTCTCCACTTCCAGAATCCAATAGCCATTCCTTCTGTTAATCCCTTTGAGCTTTAGGGCAGCAACAGCCCAGTTGCTGGCAAGCCCCGGTTCCTGCACTCTCCCTCAAGGACTTGCAACACCCATGGTCTCCAACCCTGCTGCTCCTTGGACTCCTTTAGAGTGCTTTAAAATGTATGGGCTTTACATAAGAGCAGTTAAATTAAAACTTCTGCAATGACTGAGCAGCCAGCGAACTAGACCCTTGGGGTCCAAATGGAAGAGGTTTCTGTTCTTACAAAGCTTAAAGTCTTGGGGAAGACAGACATTGATAAAATAAACACAAATTGTTATAAAGTGCTACAAAAGGAAAGGCCAGGGATACTGATACTTTTTAAAAGCTCTCCAGGCGATTCTAATGTCAGCCAAGGTTGAAAATCACTGCCCTTATCCACATCTGTATAAATAAACCTTCCTCCAATTATCTTTTTTGTGTGTGTGTTCCATCTCCTTCCTGACACATGCATCCCTCTACCTCTCGTCTCTGTTCACCTGGGGGACAGAGTAGGACAGAAGTGGTTAGCTAAGACCTCATATAATCCGAAGTCAGTCTCCAAAAAAAAAAAAAAAAAAAAGGTGGACGACTGACAATCTAATATTTCCAAATGAAAAGCATGCACTAAGACAATGTCTGTGGGACAGCAAAATCAAATCTTGCTTCAACTCATGTCGGATTTGATATCATTCTGGTTGGAAAGAAGACTGAGCATGCATTCACGAGACTACCAGATACCACTCCTTAATTGGTTGATTTTTACTTTTTGGTTTTGACTAATTCATGTATATGTGGCTATGAAGTTTCTTCTGAGCACTGTTTTTGCTGTATCCATTAGACTCTGAAGTGCAGTGCTTTAATTATCAATGTTTCCTTTTTTTTAAGATTTTATTTACCTATTTCAGAAAGAGAGCACACAACTGGGGAGTGGCAGAGGGAGAAGCAGACTCCCTGCTGAGCAGGGAGCCTGATGTGGGGCTCCACCCCAGCACCCTGGGATCATGACCTGAGCCAAAGGCAGAGGCTTAACCCGCTGAGCCACCCAGGTGCCCCAATTATCAGTGTTTTCTTACTGGAGTTTTCATTTCCTCCTTGACCTAGGAGCTGTTAAAGAGCAAGCTTCAAAATTTCTAATGGACGTTGTTTGTTTTGTGTTTCAAAATATCTCTCTTTTGCTGCCCTTTTGTCCAGTTGAGACACTCTTTGTGTCTCCTATTTTGCTGTGTCTCCATCTTATTCTCCTTTATTTTCTGTTATTTCTACTTCATGAATGGTGATGATACTGTGGTTCGGTGTATAGCTACCATGATTGTGATATTTTCATTGTGCATTATTGCGTCATTTAGTATTATAAACAAATCCCTCCTTTGACTCAGTTAATGCCTTTTGGCTTGCATTCTACCTTGGCTGATGTTCGTGTCTCAAGGCTTGCTTTCTTATTGTTTTCATGTGCCCATTAGTTTATTTGCAACTTTTCTGAGTCACTTTATTTTAGGGTTGGCTCTGGTCCAGAGCAAGGCTTCCCTTTTTAAGTAAAGCTGGAAATATTTTCTTTTAGTGGGCGAGTTAAGCTCATTTATATTGATTGATGCAGCAATCTCAGTTCCGTCATATAATTTTATGTGATGTTTTCGGTTTTTCGAACTTTCATTATTTGGGTTTTTGTCTTTGGAGACTCTCATTTTGTGAATTTTGGATTGCCTTTTGTCTTCCATATATCTTTTTTTCTTTTGATTCCTTTTAAATTTCCATTTTGTTTCCAATTATTTTGCTAGCTTCTCTCCCTTCTACTTTCTAAATTCCTTATATGTGTTCAGTGGCATCCATTGTTAATCTCCTTTCCACTTTGCTTTCATTTCTATGATGCTTTTCTTTTCTCCCACATTTTTCCTGCTAACTCCTACTTCGTCTCCTTGCCTTATCTCCCCTGATTTCCTACACCTGGAATGGGGCAGGGGCTTCCTTCTTAAAGGCAATTATTTAATTTTTAAAAATTCATGGCAAAATGTTTAGTCACAATTTTTATGTGCTCTACTGTAACAGATTCAGGATAGGTCTTCTTTCTATTGCTACTCATTTCTTTTGTTTTCTTTCAGTATCTTTATGTTAGTGCCACACTACCTTACTTTTATTGCTCAGTATTGAAAAGGTTAGATTGCCCTGAACCAAATCTATCCAGGAGTTTCCTGGAGATAAGAGAAAAGTCAGGGTAGTCTTCCAGTTGACAGGTTTTATAACCCAGAGATTTCTTCTTCTCTACTGCCACAGATATGGAAGTTTCCTACCAATATGGCATGTCTGTGTGAGTCTTTGTGTGGTACCACTTCCTCTGCTTCTCTGAACCAAACCAGGTCTAGGGAGAAGAAATAGATCTATGTTCTGGGAAGGAGTCTCTTGCCATGGAGAAATATTTCTTTCTGGCACTTTCTGAGACATGATACCACTCTCTCTAGTCTCTGTATTTCTTCTCTTCACTTCCTTCCTCATGGTTTCTGCTATATCTCAGGTCCTTTCAAAAGCTTTCTCATAGTGGTTCTTGGGTGGCTCAGTTGGTTCAATGCCTGCCTTCAGCTCAGGTCATAATCCCAGGGTCCTGGGATCGATCCAGCCCCAAGTTGGGCTTCCTGCTCATCAAGGAGTTTGCTTCTCTCTCTGCCCCTCCTCCCTTCTCATGTATGTTCTCTCTCTCTCAAATAAATAAATAAAATCATTTTTTAAAAAACCTTTGACATGTTTTGGAGTCCGGAGACTGCTTCTATCTTTTAGTTTCACACAAAAGGGGAAAGGGGGCAAGAAAGTGTTGATTTAATTTTCTTCCTCTGTATTCCTATAGGTAGATGATGCCTAAGAAGGAATGAGAAATATTAATTTATTCAACCTTGTCCATATCAGGAGTTTCTAGGGCTTACACGTGAATGGGTCAACCCAGTTAAACAGACAATTCCAATTAACAAGGAATTGTTGATTTGTTGACATGATTGACTGGTTATTTAGTGTCATGTTAGATAAGGGCAAACTGATTGCCTTCTTTTCTCTTCTCTCTTCCCAGACAATCTCATCCATTCTTGTCATTTTAACTACCTTCTTTATGCCAATGTCCCCACATATTTACTTCCTCCCCACTTCTGTATAACAATCCATCAACATGCCATCTCCTTTTGATACCTAAGGCATCTCAAACCAACCTGTCCCAAATTCAGCTCATGAACTCCAGCCCCCAAATCTGTACCTCTCCAAATTTTAGCCAATATGACTAAGGGATCTCCCTGCACAACCAAGCACTCAAGGCAGAAATCCAAAGTTTATTCTAACACCCCCCTCCCACAGGCCCCACCTTAATCTAACACTGAAGACCCTCATGGTTATCTCCAAAGTGTCCCTTGAATCAATCCATGTTTCCCACCTCTACCATCTCCCCTGCAATAAACTTCTAACTAGTCTCCCTGACTCCACACTGTACTCCTTCCAATCCAACCTCCAGATTGTAAATATTAACTTCCTTGCTCAGATTCCATCACTAGCTTCATTTGTTTTTTACACTAAAATGTCCATTCTGAACATGGCCTACAAATTCCCCTCGACCATCTCTCCAACCTCACCTCATATCCCCCATTCTCACTGCCTGATTCCTTTTCTCCTGACATTCATTAAGCCCCAGCCCAGAAAACAGCTTATTCCTCTTCAGATACTTTGCATGTAGTTTCCTAACCTGGTGCCTTATTCCCACAATCTCATGTTTTTGCTTTGCCAGCCCCTACTCAATTTTCAAGTTGCAGGTTAAAATCTCCTCCTCGCTGACTTCTTGGCTCTGCAACCTAAGTAGGGTCACTCAAGTGAGTTATTTTGCCTCAGAGCACCCCGTTCTTTCCCTTCTTAGCACTTATCACCTTAGAAAGTGCGTGTCCTTAGGGGACTTTTTCCTCAGTGCCTCCCTTCCTCAAAACTGTGGGTTTCAAAAAGAGGCATTTTTATCAGCCAGCCCCAGCACAGAGGCTGACTCTGGTCTGTGAACCAAGGAGGTAGAGGCCATGGGGGCACTGAATGAGATAGCAAGAATATCAACAGACCCCTCCTGCCCAAGACCCAAGCAAAAGCTGGAGGGCCTCAGGGGCCTCCAGGGTCAGAAAAGCCTGGAGACTGGGGACATTGTTCATAAGATGCTCCTATAGGAAAAGGAGTACAAAGTAATCCCAAGATCTTCCTTCTCAGGGACTTCTGAAGGCCTTCCGGGAATTGGAGAGGAGGTATTGGTTCTGGCCGTTAAATACTGGGCTGTTTTGCTATGTTAAATTTCTTTTTTTTGTTGTTCAACTTTTATTATTTTTTAAATTTATTTTTATTTTTATTTATTTTTAAATTTTTTTATTGGAGTTCAATTTGCCAACATTTAGCATAACACCCAGTGCTCATCCCGCCAAGTACCCCACTCAGTGCCCATCACCCAGTCACCCCAACCCCCTGCCCACTTCCCCTTCCACTACCCCTTGTTCATTTCCCAGAGTTAGGTGTCTCTCATGTTTTGCCACCCTCATTGATATTTTCACTCATTTTCTCTCCTTTCCCTTTATTCCCTTTCACTAATTTTTATATTCCCCAAATGAATGAGACCACATAATGTTTGTACTTTTCCAATTGACTTATTTCACTCAGCACAATACCCTCCAGGTCCCTCCACGTTGAAGCAAATAGTGGGTATTTGTCGTTTCTAATGGCTGAGTAATATTCCATTGTATATATAGACCACACTTTCTTTATCCATCATCTTTCGATGGACACAGAGGCTCCTTCCACAGTTTGGCTATTGTGGACATTGCTGCTATAAACATTGGGGTGGGAGGTGTCCCAGCATTTCATTGCATCTGTATCTTTGGGGTAAATCTCCAGCAGTTCAATTGCTGGGTTGTAGGGCAGATCTATTTTTAACTCTTTGAGGAACCTCCACACAGTCTTCCAGAGTGGCTGTACCAGTTCACATTCCCACCAACAGTGTAAGAGGGTTCCCTTTTCTTCGCATCCTCTCCAACATTTGTGGTTTCCTGCCTTGTTAATTTTCCCCATTCTACCTGGTGTGAGGTGGTATCTCATTGTGGTTTTGATTTGTATTTCCCTGATGGCCAGTGATGCGGAGCATTTTCTCATGTGCTAGTTGGCCATGACTATGTTATGTTAAATTTCAATTGTAGGCAGGACATTGAAATAAATATGTTCTAGAAGCAAGAGAAGAAAGAATGGCAAGTCAGAGTAGTAAAGATAAGTGAAAGAAGTGCTCTAAGGAAGCTTGAAAGTCAAAACCAGGGATGAACGGGCCTTCCTGGTGATACCTCTCCATTAAGACATCTAGAAGCGCTGTCTGGGTTGATGGGGTTTCCTTAAAATCAGGAAAAAGAGAGAAAGTAAAGCTGCTTTAGGAAAGAACTAAAGTGAGTTCTCCCCAGTAAAAAAAAAAAAAAAAAAAAAAAAAAAAAAAACCAAAAAAACCGAGAACAGGAAATTCTCCAAAGGAACATTTCCAAATGAATAGGCAGGATTGAATTTCCTCACTGGTTCTCAGTTTTGAACTTTTTAAGTGCTGAACCCCAAACGAGCATCAAGGTGGCTTTTCTCTTTATTAAGGGGAGAAATAAGAAAACATAATATTTATAAAAATGCTGCTTAGAAACCTGCTTTTTTTCCCACTTTACAGTAAATCATATTGGAGGATTTAAGATCACATGGTTTACTCTCCCTTTTGTGATCCTACATAAATCCAACTCTATTCCTGGCATTGCATTCAACTAAATTCCATCATTTTGTAGTTATAAAACAGTGTGCTAGTATGTTGAACCAGAAACCAGCAAAATATACTGGCAACAGAGACTGAGTGAACATATAAAGCCAAGTTTAGTACATTTAGAGTGATGCTCAGATGCATTAATTTGTTCCAAAGGTATTTATTGAGCACCTACTACATGCTCGGCACTTCCCTGAGAAGTAGGGCCCTAACAATGGACAAATTAGGCATCTGTTCCCCTAAAGCTAAGACTCCCAGGGGAGGCATATTAAGCAAGGAATCAAGGCAATAAAATGATTTGAGTAACCATAAACACTCTGAAGAAAATGAAACCGAGCAATATGATAATGATGATGCTGGGCAGGTCACTGTATCTGACGGGGGCAGTGAGAAGAACCTTCCAGAGGAGGAGGTATGGGGCTCTGAACTGATTTTGACAAAGGATCCAGCCCTTCTAGGAGCCAGAGAAAACAATTTGAAGCAGACAGAGTAGCAAGTGCAAAGGTCTGAGGCGTAAATGAGCTTCCTCAACTTCAGGAACAGACAGGGGGCTTATGGAGAAGCATGTATTTCAGGTCAGAGTCCAGAGTGATCTTCAGGTTACAGCAAGGAGTTTGGATTCCACAAGGGCTCCCTTGTTAACAACGAGGCCTCACCTGCACTGTTTGGCCACCTGCCATGGGTCACCCCGAATCCTGGGCATGTCAGACGTGCTCCTACATATGGGCTAGCCCAGGTCAGCCACTCACCCCTCAGCATTCACTCCAGACTTCACAGGGCAGACATGAGGATGAAGGAAGATACCCTAGGCCCATCATCATCGAGGAAGGAAGCGGATGATGTGGCCTCGCTGAACTTTTCCTAATGAGCCAAACCCTTCCCCAGCAACCAGTCACAGCAGGCAGCTCTCCCGACCTTATTTCCCATCCAACTCTATCGCCTCCTCCTGTCCCCATGACCATGGTGTCTTGCACAAGCTCTGAACTGGAGGACCCATTGGCCCTGGGACCTCCTGCCAACTTTCCTCTCTCACAGCCCCCTTTGGGAGAGCTCCCAGAGAACTGTCACTGCCCTGCTGTGGCTACACTTTCCATTCATGAATTCACCCCACTAGCATTTGCTGAGCTAGGCCCTGCGCTGAGTGTGCCCTGCTACACTGCCCTCCCTGAGCAAAATAAAACAAACACTAGCACTTACACACTTATCTCACTTCTACAGTCACCCACTGCCAGGGCCTCCTCTCCTCACACTCTCACTTGAACCATCATATTCTTGGGCCTGATTCCTTCTTGCAATTATCTTACATTCCCTCACAGGATAATAATAGGACTCTTTTATCTGGAACAGAGTGCAGCCATGTGATGAAGCACATGGGCTCTACGGCCAGGCCAATCTGGTTTCCAGCCCCACTTCTGCTGCCAACTGCAGCTGTGTGTGCTGTTGTGACATTGAACAAGAGCCTTCACCTCACTCTACATCAATTCCTTCCTCTATAAAGTACAGAGATCATGATTTCTGCCTTAAGCAACTTCCATGAGGAAGAAAAGATATATCGTGAATGATACAAAGCACCATCACACTGCGTAGCCCTGTTAGCACAAATAAAAGGTCACTTCCAGTTCTCTTTTGTTATAGTCCCCAAGGTTTGTAAATAGGTTCTGGCTTTTCTTTACCTCTATGTCCATCTTCTGCTCATTATACATAAAGTGCCTAGAAAAATGTTCTGCTCAGAGGAGTCGACCCTGAATGCTTCATGCTAATCCACCAGAGAACACGCTCTGCACAGCAGCAGGAAAGTGGGAGAGGCAGTAGGGGTGGAACAGTAGAAAGTTAATGCCCATCCCTGGTGTGGGTGGGGGGCAAGCTGTGTAGCCGGCACTCTTCTATATAGAGTATAATAACCTTCAAAAAACTTAATCCTTATAACAACCTCAGGAAGTAAATATTCTTATTAAGCCCAATTTGCAGAAGAGAAAACTAAGGTGTAAAGAATATAAAGAGTTTGAGGGGCATCTGGGTAGCTCAGTTGGTTGAGTGTCTGACTTTTGGTTTTGGCTCAGGTCCTGATCTTAGGGTTGTGAGATCGAGCCCTGCATCTGCCTCAATGCTCAGTGTGCAGTCCATTTGAGGTTCTCTCCCTCTGCTTCTCCCCCTGCTCACACACTCTCTCTAAGTCAATCAATCAATCAAATCTTAAAAAAAAAAAAAATTTAAGAAATTTGAGCAAGGTCCTACAGTAACTTGGTAAAGCTGAGATTTGAACCCCAGCAGTCTGGCTCCAAGATTATGCTCTTCACCACTGTGCCCATCAAGAGCAGAAACTGCAAGAAAAAGCAAGATGCAAAGATGAAGAAGTCTGCAGTATGACTTCTTCAGGTGGCGACAGGAAAGTTTAAGATCACCTGAAAATTTTACTGGACACAGGGACTTTGGGAAGGAAACATAAAAGTTCCTCAGCTAGAGTCAGAGTGGATAGACAGGAAAACGTAAGAGAAGGAAACCCAGAGCCCAGGGTAAGCTAATGCACAGAGGTTAAAAGGAAGGAGCAGAGCTTTTCCAAATACATCAGAAGGGGAGAAAAAAGAAATATCAAGGAGAAAGTGGTTCCATTAATAAATAAGGAAGGCAAAATAAATCAATGAAGATCTTTCAGTGGCTGAACTCCTCAACTTGCTTTCTGAAATTGGACTTTAAGGAAAAAAGCAAAGAGGTAGAAGCTAGAAGGAGCTGAGTAATACATGGAGATGAGCTATCAAATGAAGGAGATGTAAATATGAAGAAGGCGCTGTTGACCTGACTCAGGGAACGTGCAAGAGAAGCAAACAGGTTGAATATGAACAGAGGGTAGCAAGTGCAGGAGGTGGAGACTGTCTACATTTCTGTGGCCCAGTCTCCTAGGTCAGCTCGTGTTGCCTCATGCCACTAGCTTTCCAATCCAGTCTCCATGGATACTTCCTTCCCATTTATTTATTCATTTATTACATAGTTATTGACTGAGAATGATTAAACTCCCTCCTTTGCTCTTGAGGAGCTTGTGATCTTGTGGGAAAAGCTGACGTGTCAAGAAATCATAAATATGCAATGCAAGAAGCCCTACAATGGAGGAACATACAGGGGGCATGGGAATCAAGAGAAGAACAATGAGCTGCTGCAGTCAGGAAAGGCTTTGAAGGGGGGGTCACTGAGCTGAGAATTAAAAACAGAGACCCATGGCAGGGCACAGGGGCAGAGGGCGTAGTCTGCAGAGTACGGCTGGTTAAGGGAACTGCAAACAGCCAGGTACTCGCAGATGCAGCAGGCAGATGAACAGGGGTGGACAATGTGACTGGAAAGATTGGTGGCGACCATGGCATAAAAAGCCTCACAGGCCCCTTGAAGGATCTTGAACCCATACGGTGGGCTACAGAGAGCAATGGAAGGGTTTTCAATGGGCTGGTGGCTTGATCAGATTTTGTTCTAGAAAAAATAGCTTTCAGGGATCCCTGGGTGGCGCAGCGGTTTGGCGCCTGCCTTTGGCCCGGGGCGCGATCCTGGAGACCCGGGATCGAATCCCACGTCGGGCTCCCGGTGCATGGAGCCTGCTTCTCCCTCTGCCTATGTCTCTGCTTCTCTCTCTCTCACTGTGTGCCTATCATAAATAAATAAAATAAAAAAAAATTTAAAAAAAAAATAGCTTTCATAGAAGTAGGAAGAGTTGGGTAAAACACAAGGACACTATTATAGGAGTTCAGGGAAGATTGAAGAGGGCCTGGTGTGGCCACAGGGACAGAGAGAAAAGCAATGATTTGGAAGATATTATGATTTGGAGCATATTTGGAAGATCATATCAAAGGCAACAGCGAGGCCCATTAACACAAAGGCTGGAAGTCACCTATTGAGTCTGGTGATGAGAAGGTCATTGGTGGCCCTTGGCTGGAGAGGTCGCTGGGCCCTGGTGTCGGCAGGGGTGGGGGTCAGACCTAGCATATGGAGGAGGAAATGGGAAATTAAAACCTAAAGGCAGAAGTCTGTGAGATGAGCGTGCGAAAGCTGGGGTCATAGGGAGATTTATAGGAGAGGCTGCATCACAGATTGTGGCCCCGGTTACAAGTGGGAGAGGAAGAAGCTGCAGGACAAGCAGGTGAAGACATGTGACAAAGGATTGGTTGCCAGAGCAGGAAAGGACAGGAGAAAGCCCTGGACACTGAAGGTATGAGTGTACTTTGAGACTGAGAGTAGAGGTTCCCACTTTTTCTGTAAAGTAAGAGGGGAAGATTATGGGAAGGTTTGGAATCAGCTTAGATGACCAAGAAATTAACTTCCTACACATGAAAAAGAGGGTTGTGGAACTCTGCCAAGGACCCAACTGACACCAAATAAAATCTGCCATGATACCACTTCTCAAGTTTGGGTGCGTTTTTGCAAGGATATGCGGCAACCCTGCTGTGGTGTTGGCTGTGCTCCCTCCCATCCTACAATTTCCTGAGAACTGCCTCTCTGCTTCGTCCCTTCGGAAGCAACCAGATTTCTGCCACTTGGCCCCACCTTTACAGGCCACAGTTGATCGTTTCTGGGACAAGAACCTGATCCAGTATGAGGATATGAGAATCCTCTCCCTCAGAATCCCCCCTTCCCCTGCTTTCTCTCCAATTGTAAAATCAGAAGTGATCCATGGGAGCTACTTCTTGCCACAAGGACTAGGAAACAGAGAAAAATATATAATACATATAGTTATATAATGTGTGTGTGTGTGTGTGTGTGTGTGTGTGTGTGTGTAGCCACCAGAGAAGAGAAAAAGAAGCCAAAAGAAAACTGGAGATGATGTTACAGATGATGTCCTTGACTTTCTTTAGTACTCCAGCCTTGTTTCTAGGCATTCCTGCAGCTTTCTTAAAAAAAAAAAAATATCTTCTAAAATCTTCTTAGGCTGGCCAAAGAAGGTTTCTGTTACTTGCTATGCAAAGATTCCTAGCTAAAACAATGGTGAAGATAGGTGTTAGACTTACCCAGATTTGGAGGGAGAGGGAGAAGCTGGTTCCCCATCAAGGAGGGAGCCTGGTACAGGGCTTGATCTCCAGACCTCGGGATTATGACCTGAGCTAAAGGCGGACGATTAACCTATTAGCCGACTGAGCCATCCAGGGACCCCAAAAGATATACTTCCAATGTAAAGCCAGGATACGGGGGGTGTGGAGGGCCAAGGAATTGGAGGCCTTTGTGCCTTTGTGTGGAGCAGATGCTGAGGGAATACAGGAGAGGTGAGGTGGAAGGAGAGAGGAGGCAGCTCAGAGAGCTGGAGAGTGGAGCTGGCATATTAGAATGGATCTATCTTGGGTGGGTCAGTGATGTGGGTGCTGGACGAAGATGCCAGAGGAGAGGACTGTGAATCAAGAGCACCAGATGTATCTTCTGCACAGACATTAAAGCCCCAGGAGGATGGCAGGTTCAGGGTGAAAAAGAATCTGCAAACCGGGACTGGAAGGATGATTTGGGCCTGAGCTGACAGGGGTGAGGAAATGGAGAGCCAGAACAGGACAGCAGGCCAGGGAAGCTGCTTTCCTCTGATGCATATTCATACCCTCCACAATTGTTCTATGATACACCCTTTGGGAAGCATTGGAATAGAGGCAGAGAACACAGGCTGTGGATGTGGATTTGAACCCCACTTCCACCACCCCCTGCTGGGTGGCCTCAGGCAAGTTGCTGCAGCCTTAGTTTCTACATATATAAGACCAAAGTGCTTCATAATCTATGGACGGTAACTAAAAATAAGTGCTCAATCCAAGGTATCTGTTATCATTCATTGAATGAGTTTCAAGGCACAGAGCAGAAATGTTTTGGTGGGTGAGTTGGATGAGGAAGTGAGTGGGAATGAATGACTAAGAGGGAGGAGATAGCAAGAGGGTCTTTATTTTGGAAGTGACCAAGGAGGAGGACAGGATAAGGGACTTGGAGGGGTGAACTCACATATAGCTTTGTAATGGTATTTTGTTTCCTATTCCTGCTGTTACAAACCACCACCCACTTAGTGACTTGAAGTAATTCAGATATATCATTTTGTAGTTCAGTGGGTCAGAAGTCCAACAGAAATCTCCAGTGGGCTAAAATCAAGGTGTCAGCAAGGCTGCATTCCTTTCTCGAAAGCTCTAGTGGAGAATCTTTTCCCTCCTTTTTCTACATTCCCTGGCTCGTGGTCCCCTTCCAACATCTTCAAAGCCAGCAGCCTCACCTTTCTCTGAGTCACTCTTCTATATCATATCTTCTTCTGACGGCCACTGGGAAAAATTACTGGCTCTTCAGGACCCTTGTGATGACACTGGCCTTCCCAGACAATCCAGGATAGTCTCCCCATCTCAAGAGCCTCAACTTTATTATGTCTCCAGAATCTCTTTTGCTGTGTAAAGTGACTATCCTCAGGTTCTGGGGGTGAGGACACCATGGATGACTTTTCGGAGGCCATTGTTCAGCCCGCCACATGCTGGGATAAAGACTCCACCTGCAGCCTCTGACAGTCTGTAGACCCAGAGGCCTGCCTGACCATCAGTGATGTGAACTAAATTAGAAATTAGCTCAGGTTCCAAATGGAATGAATGTGCAGAGTTGTTTTGATGTCTCTGTGCTGTCCTGCCCTAGGCAAAGGGCCACTGGGTCAGGAGAGAAAGATGCATAGAGTCAGCCCTGGTGCACACCTCCCAGCACATCTTGCACCAGCTGGCAGCAGGGGGCATGATGTGCGGGGGGCTGAGAACTGGCTGGAGTCGATATGATGCCAAAGGTGAACATGGACTTGCCCTTCACATTTTTAATCTTTTTGCCCACACAAGTACCTTCTGCTACCCAAAGACACAAGCTTCCCAAAGAATGTGCTTCTGCTGCAAAGCTGACTTTTCCTCTTCACCTTACTACCTGGCTCTCACCCTAGTCCCATCCAAGTTGGTCCTCAGGAGCTGCTATTAGAAAAGGATCGTTGATTAAATATAGATCAAGGTAAATGATTATCAAGGATAATGGGTTCTTTTTATCAAGAGTGTTTGCATTTTAATAGGGAATCATATCTTAACCCAAGGAAAGAATTGCTAATGGTAGGCTTCAGGTAGTCATGCACAAGCTAGAGAGGATGGAAGGGCCTCCAGGCACAAATCAAGCCACATGGGTAGCCACCTACTCCAGTTATGACCAACGTTATGATCAGCTTCCAATAAATTAAAGACACCAGTTCTCTGCCTGACTTTAATGACGTCTCAAACCTACAGAATCCAGCTGCTCCCCCTCCAGCAGGTACTGCCTTGCTGTTGAGCTTTACACCAGAACATTCTCACTTCTGCCTCTCATTTCCTGATTTAGGAAAACACTCTGGCCAACTTCCTGTCAAATCTCACCAGAGACACCTACAGCAAATGAAGAAGCTCAGGCATGGGTATGATTTTAAGCCAGACCTGACAATCTACCTGAATGCACAGAGAGGAAGGAGGAAGAAGTAGGTATTGGCAGCTGAGGCATTAGAAAAGCTTAATAGCTACTCTCCATATTTAACTTTTATGATTCTGCAATCCTTGAAACATTAAAAATCTATCTGATGACATCTGCGTTACCTGACAACCCCCCCTCCCCATCCTCCAGCCCAGCTCTAGAAATCTCAATGCTTAAAAGGGATCTTTCAGGGAATTGGCAAGCAAATTTTTGTTCTTTTCTTTATGACTTTGCACTCCCGCTTCTGTCAGTGAAAGGTTTTCCATTGCATAGACGAGTTTCCTCTCATTGATTGGAACCTTTTAACTGGGCATCAAGCATTATCATTCCCCGGCACTACATTGGACTTGCTGACAGCCAAGAAGTATTCGGATAGTCAGCACACTCATTCAAACCTACCCCTTATTTCCTCCATTACTGGTCTGATGAGCAAGAAGTTCCAAGATTCCAGATCACCTCTTTGCAATGTAAAAGCAAACATCTCTATCCTTATCCCATGGAATCAGGCTGGTCCATGGGCTTTTCACTTAATGTGCCATCAAGGAGCCTTGGTGTTCTGAACCATCTTTAACATAGTTCTTTGGAGACCTTCTGGGAACAAATGAGGTAACAGTAAGTGGCAGAGAGTGAAATGACTAGCTCTGTCTATGCTGTTCCCAATACCCAGGTATCGCCCTGGTTGAAATAGGTGGCTGCCTGTGGAAAGAACTTCTATAATTCAGTGAACCTGTGTTCTCAGTTTATAGTCACCTGTGCACACACACAGCCAGGCACAATCAGGTGATGACTGAGGTTCTCATCTCTATAGCAAAATGAAAATGAAATGTTCTCACCAAGGGAAAACAGGAAGAAGAAATAGTGAACACAAATAAAGAACTAGAAAGACATCTATAAAAATAAAGGAAACTATGATCCAGCAATCCCACTCTTAGGATATACTCAAGAGAATCGAAAACATATGTCCACACAAAAACTTGCAGAGGGAGGCTCATAGGTGCATTATACATAAGAGCCAAAAAAGAGAAACAACCCAGATGTCCATCCATTGATGAAGAGATAAATGAAATACGTACATTCATACAATGGAACATTATTCAGTGATAAAAGGGAATAGAGAATGGACACATGCTACAAAGTAGTTGAACTTTGAAAACACATGAAGTAAAAAGAGCCAGACACAAAAGACCACATCCGGTATGATTCCACCAGTTTGAAATGTCCAGAATAGGCAAATCCATAAAGATAGAAAGTAGATTAGTGATTGCCAGGGACAGGGGAGATGGTGAAAGCTAGTGACTGCTGATGGATACAGGGTTTCTCTTTGGGGCAATGGAAATGCTTCAGAATTAGATGGTGGTGATGGTTGTAAAACTGTGTGAATACACAAAGAGCTGCTGAATTGTGTATTTTAAATGGATGAATGTTATGGTATGTGAATTATATCTCAATAAAAAATTAAAAATGTAAAAGCCATTACAGTACAGGTAGGACAGACAAGCAGTAAGACATCAGAAATGAGGGCAGCCCCAGTGGCTTAGTAGTTTAGCACCTGCCTTCGGCCCAGGTTGTGATCCTGGAGTCCCAGGATCGAGTCTCACGTCGGGCTCCCTGCATGGAGCCTGCTTCTTCCTCTGCCTGTGTCTCTGCCTCTCTCTCTCTCCATATCTCTCATGAATAAATAAATAAAATATTAAAAAAAAGATATCAGAAATGAAGAGTGACCGGGAACAGGGAATAGGGTGTACATGGATCACTCACTCATTTGACAAAATTTTATAAGCACATACTATGCTGGACACGTGCTCCCAATAGAGCTAACTTAGAATGAATGAGACAAATATGACTCCTGCACTGTTGAAGTGTACCACGTGGTAGGGGAGACAGACATTAATACAATGATACAAATAAGTGCAAAATTACAATAGATGGGTACATAGATTGATGATAGATAGAAGATGATGATTGATAGATAGATGATAGATAGATAGATAGATAGATAGATAGATAGATAGATAGATGATAGATAGATGATAGATAATGACTGAGGGAGAGAGAAATACATTACATACACTTTTTAAAAGTGGACTCCCTACTAGATTATGCAACATTACCTAATAACTCCTTTTTAGTTACACTCCTGGGATACTATAAATAACCACTGATTAATGTCCTAACATCTAAAGACATTCGGGGTTTTTTCAGTCCTTCAGTCAAAAGCATTTCTCTTTGAGACATCAGCAAAGCCATCATTCTTATCATGGATGGGACAAGCCAGTGTGGACTGTCATCTCATACTCTGTGAGGACTGGCACAGCCAGTATGCAACTCTCCAAATAGTACCAGAGATCTGTAAGGAACTGCGGGCTTGACCTCACTTTAGAGATGGAGAAACCCAGACCATGAAAGGAGAAGTGCATCACCCAAGGTCTGGTAACTGATAATGATAGAGGTGGGACTTGAACTCACATTATTAGTAGTTGTTCACTGAAACAGTAGCCTTACACACTCCTTCCATTCTGCAGATCTGTGAAGTTGGGATGTTATCCCCCTCTCCCTGGCTTAGGCTCCCTTAACGAGTAAATGTTCCTGGTCCCTGGTTTGAGTCACCTTTGTGAATTCCTCCAGGAATGGGTGGAGGGGAGGAAGGACGACCAGTGGCCTAAAAGCCCAGACAATTCCTGAGCTGACTACAGAGAGACAGCCCTGGCCTGTCTCTCAGCCTGGTTCTCAGTCACCTCAAACCAAACAAGGCCTCCAGGTGTTTCAAGTTGGGACATGAGCTATTGGAGCTTTTTATTTTATGACGATCCAACATATTTCATAAGCCCAAATGCCTGTGCCCAACACTATGCCAGTTTTCTTATTAGCCTTGAGGACCTTTGCTCTCAGTCACTGGCTGAGAATCCCACTTCTCCTTCTCACAGAACCTGTGGTATTCCTCCTGTCTCTTTTGTCTCCTTTTTTGCCTCCACATCCATCATCCTTTTTCCTCACTCAATTTCCTTCTATCCTCTTCCCCCTCTTTCCTTACATCTCTTTGCATCTCCCAGGACATATTATGAAGTACACTAAGTTAATATTTTGCAGATAGGGGACACATTAGGCTACTGAGTATAAATCAATGTTTCTTTTTAATGCTGCATAAATAAGTGTGTATCACTTGATCAAATTCCAGAAGGATTCCTACTTGGACTTAGTCTGCCAAAAGAGCTGAGTCTATCTCTGAGATCCGAAGCATTTTCTGGAATGAATGCTCTCATTTCTGTCCTTCCTTTATGTATTTTTCTGCTATCTTAAGCATACTTCCTGAGAAAATCACATGGCAGAGTAAAGATAGGAAGTGATGGGACATTTGGGTGGCTCAGTGGTTGAACATCTGCCTTTGGTTCAGGTTATGATCCCAGGGTCCTGGGATCGAGTCCTGCATTGGGCTCCCCACAGAGAGCCTGTTTCTCCCTCTGCTTATATCTCTGCCTCTCTCTCTCATGAATGTGTCTCTCATGAATAAGTAAATAAACTCTTTTAAAAAATATATAGGAAGTGATAATGATACTTAATGCTTCACAGTATGCTTCACATTTGCAGTTTCACAAATATCTCATTTACTCTCACAATAACTGCAGAAAATGAAGGTATAATTGGATCCCTATATAGATGATCTCATTCATGGAGGAAGAAGGTGAGGCTTAGAAAAGCTGATCAACATCCCAGTCGGGGTACAACAGGGAAGAGGCGGAGGGACACTCAAGCCTCCAGACCTCAAGGGCAGGGCTCACATGACTTTGCTAAAACTGCTTCGAGAAAAAGAGAAATAAGGAAAGACAGATACATAGAGGAATATAAGTTAAGAGAGGAGACTAAAATCAAGAAAAAAATGGGGGTGAAGGAGAGACCAAAGAATAAGGAACTCCCATTCATTCTTTTTTTTTTTAAGATTTTATTTATTTATTCATGAGAAACACAGATTGAGAGAGAGAGAGAGAGAGCGAGAGAGAGAGAGAGAAGGAGGCTCCATGCAGGGAGCCTGATGTGGGACTCGATCCTGGGACCCCAGAATCATGTCCTGGGCCAAAGGCAGACGCTCAACCACTGAGCCACTCAGGGATCCCCCAAGAACCCCTATTTATTCTGAGGAGAGGCTACAAAACCTTCAGCCAAAGTTTTGGCAGGAAGATCCCCAGATCTGATACATAGGAAGCAGAAAGTTGTTCCTCAGGTGAATGTTCTCCCTGAAGAAGGTGCTAGGGAATGTGAGTACTCCGAGGGCCACACCAAATCTCGGAGGTACTGCTGCTGTTACTTGGGCACATGCACAGGGTTGAGGAGAGCAAAGAGATGGGGTACCCAGCACAGTTCTCCAGACACTGATTGTGCAAAGCTGCCTGCAGGGACTAACTCCAGTGAGGGAAAGGTGTGCTTTACTGAATGCCTCCAGCGCACTGGGAATTATTCTGGTTGTAGGGAGTGTGTGGAGATGACACAACCTCTCTCTGCCCTCACGCTCGTGGAGTGAATGCATTCATGCCAAATGTAGGTACAAATGCTTCCTAAGAAGGGGAGAATCACCTTGTTACACAATCCCCTCCTCACTGACTGTGCATTTTACCATTTGAGACACCAGGGCTACAAGGTGCTCTATGTGAAATACAGTCTGTGCGCAGTCTGCCTGGGAAACAGTACTGTCAGCTTAAGACAACGGTAAGAAGAAAGTTGTCTTCCCCACCTGGCAGGATCTTGGATGCATATTTTAATACTGACTCTTCTGTTGATTTGCCATATGAGCTTGGACTTCACATGGTCAACTTTATGCTTTCATTTCCAGAGAGCTCTGTTAGAAAGCTTGCGTGTCTGGAACAAACAAGGAACTGCAAATCAGGATTCCCCAAACTTTCGGGGTGCATCAGTATCATCTAGGGAGCTTAAAAAATGTGTATTTCTGAAATAGATGCAACCAGTCCTGCTGGATCCTGGGATCTTTATTATTGTTCATGAGCCTGACCAAGGATTCTCATGAGCTGGTCCATAGACACATAGCCACAAAACCTTCCCTAACTTCTCCCACCTTTCCAGAGCCCCCTTTCTTCTGAAATCACTCAGCACTACTAGTCTGTGCTGTATAGGAAGAAGAACTTTCTTAGGCTGGTTTTGGTGTTTTTGTTTTTGTTTTTGTTTTAGGTTTCCAGAACGTCTCTCTAGCCTCCTGTGAGCGACCTCAACCAAAACCCTGTCTCATTTCTCTGAACCTCGACACCTTGTGTCTGTGCTTCTTCTTAGACATGTGTACTTGGGACTTTAGCAGGGTTCATACTCACGCCTCATCACCTCCATTGAGCCATAGACATCTTGAATTATATAGAAGAGTGAAGGGAGCTCGAATTTATGGAGCATCTTGAGTGGATGCTGTGGTGCTCCGCCAAAATCCCACCTTCAGGCAGACGGCTCACACATCCCCCCAGCTGCTGGGGGTACTGCCTGCCAACAGCCTGCAGCTGTGTCCCTCCCCAGGACTTGCCCTTAGCAGATGGAAGCTGCCTCGCCCACACTTACACCTCCTCCCTGGAGACAGGAAGTCAGTGCAAGGCAACAAAGGACAAAGGCCTGGCACCCGGGACTCAGGATGTCTCCAAAGGGCCATCAGTTCTGGAGCTTCCTATGGGATGGGATGGGCCCTTTGTTGCAGGTCAGCTGCTCCCTCAAGCAACCCTGCCTCCCCGGTAGGACTTCCTCTGAGAGCACTCCCCAGCACAACTCTGCATGCCAATCGCAGAATCTTAGAGTCTGTTTCCTGGAGAGTCTGAGCTATATACACCTTCTACCTGCCAGGCACCACACTAGGTACTTGGTATGCATAGACTCATCTAATCCTCACCAAATTCAAAAGGTGAGCCTACTACTTGAGTATAGATGAAGCTCCTAAGACTCAGAGAAGGTGGCTAATATACCAAAAGCCACCCAGATGCTAAGTGCAGTGACACAATTCAAATCCAGGCCTGTCTGACCCCAAAGTTCTTTCCATCACACTATGAAAGCAGGACCACAAATCCTTCTTTATTATTGAGGTGTAACTGATATATAACATTATATTTGTTCCACGTATACAATGTAACAATTCAATATTTGTATCACTGCAAAGTGATTAGCATGGCAAGTTTATTTAACATTCCCATATTTACAATTTTTTTTCTCATGATGAGATCTCCTCTCGTAACTGTCAAATATACAATGTGATGTTGTTAACCCTAGTTACCAGACTGTACACTACATCCTCCCCAGGACTTACTTATTCTATAATGGGAATTTTATACCTTTTGAATATGACTTATCTTTCTTTATCATTTCTGCATCTATTATGATACCAAATAAATATTTGCCAAGGAAATAGTTAAAATGGAGATTTGAAAATTCTGGAGGGTAGGAACTATTACTTAAGTATGTGTAACATCTCCCCTATAGCTCAGTGCCATGCTGGGTATCTGGCTCACCTAACACTGCCAAATGCACTGATGACTTCTATAGATCAAAGAAGCATGGGATAGAGTCCTAGAATAGTATTTTAGTCTTTTTTAAAATACTAACTGTCCTACAGTCTAGTTTCCTTTTATATTTGCTCATTTTATTTTAAGTCAGGGGTCTGTGCTGTAGGCTCTTATTTGGATACCAAGTTACTGTGTACTCCTCACCCTTTTCTGTGCTTTAGGGCCAGAGAGCACTTGTTCAAATGTGGACAGCTTGCCAAGATGCTCCACTGTCTTCATCCATACCCTCCTCCACAGCTCTAAGACCTGTTTTGTTCCTACACACAAGTGCCTTATATACAGAGTTTAAGCACATCTCAGAAGGCAGTACTCAGAAAAAAAAAAAAAAAAAAGAAAAAAAAAAAAAAAAAGAAGGCAGTACTCAGGAGCACACCTATGGCTGTACCTACTTCTGATTTTCATCCTTGTAGATCAGTTAGTTCATCCTTCCAATTCTCACAGAGGAAGAATCTACACCAAACCTGAATTCTGCTTTCTATATCAAGTTTTATTAGATCACGACTCAATGTGCATGGTGTACACATGTGCAGTGCCTTAAATTATGAAGTGATGTTGGGAGAACATCTTCAATGAAGCTCTGTCTGGGGCCACCTCTACCCCAGGATACTATTAGGTCTGGGGCAGTCTTACCTATATATGTGGGCAATATTAAGTGGCTCTCTAACATGGATGTGTGCATCCACTTTGCCAGCTAATGAGGCAGACAAGAAACTGAAGAATACCTGATAACCCCCAAGGCAGGGACTCATGTACTGCTGACCCCAGAAGGAGAGATAATATGTGATGTGCTGATGTGTTTATTCAAAATAATTTCCCACTAATGTGGGTTCTGCATAACATGAACAGAAAGACAGAGTTTCTCTGGAATCTCAGATTGTGAGATTTTTTTTTATCTATCTACAAAATGAACCACACTCCTGTCTTAATGAAAATGCTACTCAATTACTATGATTTTATTAACAAGACAAGTGTAGCTATTTAGTGTGTAACAATGCAAGAGTTATAATTCCAAGGGGATTGTCAGATGCTAATTCTAAATTCAGAATGCAATGCAAAAGTTTTATTAGCCTCTTCCCTGAAAAGAATACTTCTACTCTGTGCTGGAAAAATATTTGGATTTGGTGCCTGGGTGATTAGTCTTAAAGGTTGCTGTAGTCATCAGCACATTATAAACCTCTGAAGAATTCAACAACTGAAGATATTGAAAACTAAACCTTGATCTTGGTTTTTGCCCACATGAAGCAAGTGGATCCAAAAACAGTACATTATGTGCCCGAGACATTCCTCCCTTCTCCACTTGGGTCATCATATATTAGGATGTAGGATGGGACTTCAACTGTCTCAGAATCTAGGCTTAATTCCCAGAGACGCATTGCAGGTTCCCCCAAACACAGGTTAGGCCTGAGCCAAGGCCAGAGGAGAAATTTTTAACTGGATGTGAAATTAAAATTTCCAACATAACCGAACTGGACTGTTTAATAACTGAAAGTGAATCTTAGCTATCTAAATAGGACTCTTTCTAAACGTGAAAGTGACTTGAGGACACAAGATCTCTCAGAGAACCTACAAAGAAGCAGTGAAAAGGATATTTGCCCAAAGATATCAGGAGGTGAGGTTGAGAAAAAAGCAAGCTATTTCCTGCATGTACCCTGTTAAGTTTAGTGCATTTAATGTACAAGTTACAGAAATAAGCCAGATCCAGGTCAATATTATAGAAATTTCCTAAGTAAGAAATGTGTGTAGAGCAGAGAGCTAGGCACACAGGGAGGGAATAAAAGATGAGAAATTCTATCAGTTATAATTAAAAGTGGAAACATATGCAAACATTTACAAATATAGATTATAGACTCTAGATAGAAAGTCCAAATAAGAAGGGCCACTCACCTGTCCATGTCTCTCAGGGCCCTGGATCTGTCCCTCTTTGCCCCAGGACCAGCATGACCCCACTTGTGCTGGGCACCCATATGAGGGGGTCATAGTGACCTGAGAGATCTGAACACCAGCCCTGTTCAAAGCCCCTGCTGGCTGGAGCCAGAGACTTGGAGTTCCCAGCTCATGAGTGGATGGATTCACTTGGAGTCACCTCTTATTTCCACCTTGGTTTGTTTGGAATCTAAGTGACACAGTTTTAAGAGAAGAAGAAGAAGAAAGAAGAAAGAAAGAAAGAAAGAAAGAAAGAAAGAAAGAAAGAAAGAAAGAGAGAGAGAGAAAGAAAGAAAGAAAGAAAGAAAGAAAGAAAGAAAGAAAGAAAGAAAGAAAGAAAAAGAGAAAGAAAGAATTAAAAGAAAAGAAGAAAGGTTTCTTTTGACAAAGTTTTGTTATATTTCTGGCTGAAAGAGGCAGTCTGAGAAGTGTAGACGCCAGAAAACATTGAAATTTTTGTAGGATTCAGTGATTTACAAGACAGTAATAAACATCTTAATCTGTCTAGTTCCTGAAAATCTAGGATGAAACACAAGATAGGAAGAAATAACTGTCATAATACAAAGACAAAGCAATGTGGGTTCCCAGAAAAGAATTTCAGAAACTTTCAGGAGGGAAAGGCATTTGATCTTGACCTTGAAGGATTTTAGCAAATAGAATAGAGTAGATAGAACAATGAGAAAACTAAGTTTGTAATGGGCTCATTTGTCTTCATAATGACCCGGTTGAATGAAATCCTTATTGTTTATAGCACACAGTCTACGGGATCTATTGACATGTGACTGCTCAGTAAATCTCTCTAATACATAGAAAATATCAGTTAAAACTAAAGTTATTGCTGGTATATTTCAGTTTCCCCATTAGATGTTCCCTGTGTCTGGGAATTCAACTTGTTTCCTCCCTGCCACAGAACATTCTGGAATAGCTGTAGCCAAGGATCAGAGCAGCTGGATCTAGGCTCTCAATAGATCTTGGAGAAATTAGATTTGTTTCATATCATATTTCAAGCCACCACCAAGTCATTTTGCAGTCACTCCTCCTTTCTCTATTCTAATCCTCTGACTTAGATTCTCGCCATTCTTTCCTGAATTCTGCTGTCTTTTTTGGAGACCTTTCTCCTGAAATCTGTGAAACTTATCTGCAGTTACGACGAGTGCCACGAAGGATTTGACAGAGAAATCTAATAAGATTGTAAACTCCTAGAGACAGAGGCCTTTCCTATTTAACTCCAATGCAGAGTTCCTAGTGCGTTGCTGGAACATGTGTTTAACAAAGGTTTTCAAATTAATTAAGATTAAAACTCCACTGCCGAATGGAAATGATTAATTGTGGTAACTAAGAAAAGACTATACAGGATGTATTTCAGCAAAAAGAGCTTGGTACATGCCGAATAATTATTAGGATGATACGAAGTAAGCAGAGACTGTTTTAGGGTCTGCAAAGTTGTGTTGGCCATCCCACAAGGTCAGAGCACCTCATAAAAATGATTGATGCTTTCTGCCTTCCGCTGTGCTGACAGCCCTCATCTCACACTGCAGTTTATGGTTCCTGACCCTGCATTCCGCCGCCGACCTGGAAGGGCCGGGTTTCTGCGAGCCAGCTCCGATAAGCCACCTGAAATCTTCCCTGGGAGGCAGCAGGCCGCGGACAGAAGGGGGCCGCTTGGGCCAGCTGGCCCCCCCCCGCGCCTTCCCCAAACTTCCCCAGATTCGATCATGATGTCTGCGACGGACAACAGCGCTAATCTCTTCAGGAACACCCCAGAACGCAGAGCTCATCTGTGCTTCTAGGCTGGATTTTGCAGAAAATAGGAGATGGCACCCAACCCCCTCTGGCGTGCCAAGAGTGTGGCTGGTCTATGTGATACCCAGGCAGCTGGCACGCACTGGCGCTCTCTGGGGCCACTGCAGAAGCTGTGAATCGGCTTGGTCTCCCCCAGAGTAGCCGGGGGAGTGGAATCTGCATTACAATATGTGCGCTGATGCTGTGGGGAAGGATGTTACACTTTGTACGGGATGCCACTGGGCACACAGGCCAGCATCTCTAAGATTTGTGGTTCAACATTCACCCCTAGGTCGATAGTCCAGAAACCTGCCTGAAGTCGGGAGCACCAACCACGGGTGGTGCGTCAGAGCTGTGTGATGGTCAGACTTTTCCCTGCCACTAGAGAAGGCCCCAAATGTGCCCAAGGAGTCGTATACCCCATTTGTAAAATGGAAGACACCTTGCTAATTGACAGGCCTGTGATGGTGTGGCACTTTAAATTACCTTGGCATTAATTGCCTGGACAGGTTGTTCACTCAAATTGCCCTGGCTCGCTAATAACCTGAGCGGGCTGGTGTTTTAAATGACCATGGCACTAATGGCCCAGGCTGGCTGCTATTTCACATCGTCCTGGCACTAATGGCCTGGAAAGGGGGCTTGCTTTGCAGATTAACGAGTGTCCTCCAAATGGGAAAGGATTATGGAAAAAGAAAGAAAAACAAGCATTTGCAAGGGAAATAAGAAAGAAGTTTTTACTTCTCCTCTTGCTAAGCATTAGGCATTCTGTGAATAGGTCTGGAGAGCTACGGCTCCTCCGGAAGATTACACCGCCACCTTCCTTTTCACTTCCCAAACCAACCACAGGCCACCATGACTTCAACATTTTAAAATTAAATTTAAAAGATTTATCTACAGTTCACTGAAGAAGAACTAGCACCCCCTCTGCCCTACCCAGAGTTCTCCACTTTAATTTCTGTTCATTCCTACAACGCCTCTCCCACTCATCCCCAAATCACCTGTTCACCAAGCATTGATTGCCTAAGCAATCAGCTCCCATGAACAAGGTCCCTGTGAAGTCTTTGGGGAGAGAAATATGGAACATAGACCCCACTTCTAGGAGCTCCCTTTAAGTCAGGGAAACGGAGAGCTCTTTGCCAATATTTGCATTGCAATGCAATTAGCTCTGTGACAGTGGTGCCTTGGATGCTAAGGGAGCATGGCACTGAGACTGAGAGTCTGCAGCTGAGATGAGCTGGAGAAGCTTCACACAGAGGTGAGTCTGAAGAAGACAATAGGAGATATTCCTCAAGACAAGAAGTGAGGGGAGACATGCCTTGTGAGAAAAGAGAGACAGGCACAAATGCAAAATTCATGAAAAAGCCTAGCTCAAATTGTACGTAGGGCAGGGGCAAGGCTGGAAAGGTGTAGGCTGGAGCAAGCATGCAGAAGCCTCAGGAAAAAAGGGAGGGGTTTGAGAAATATTCCCGAGATGGAGTCTCTTGAAACTGAGCAGTGGCTGCAAATGGGCTTTGAGGAGAAGGAGAGGTGGGAGAGGGCTTCTGGCTCCCAGTATTGATAACTGGGCACGTGGTGCTACCCTTCACAGACACGGGTTTGTGGAAAGGAACTGGCTGGGGTGCAGGAGGAGGGATGTTGGAATGAGTTCTTTTTGAAAGATACTGATTCTCTGTTCCTCTCTGTCAACTGCATCTAACCCAACCCACTACTTACAGGTGCAGGAAGTAAACACAATATTGGAGGTGCTGGGAGAGATGCTCTTGTCACAGGGCCTCTCCTTGGGTGTCATCTAGAGGAACTCTCCATTCAGTGGGAGTGGGTCTTCAGGTGAATCAGTTCAGAAGGGTTGGTCCCCACAGTTAACAAGAATCAGACAACAAATCCAACAGCAATCCCCTCCCGCCCCCTTTGTGTTCCATTCTAGCTCATTTTCATGGCAATCTGAACTTGCAGTGGCTCTCAGGGGATGGTTTAATGATAGGATATTTTTCTCTTTCTCTTTTCCCCACAATCAGGTGAGTAATAGAAAGAGGAGTGGTTTTAAGAAGGACAGGGTATCTGTGCAAGATTAACTGTTACTGAAAATCTAAATGCTGCCAATGTGTTTTGACAAGTGAAGCAGAAGTTTAGAAATTCTTTTGCACATCTGCAAGATTGACTGAATAAGTGGAGAGAGTCATTGGATGAAAACAAGTAGCTCCTACAGAGTCAACTGAATTCAATGGAATCGATCTGAATTGAGAACCGACCATTTGCAAAGCCCTATTCTAGGGGCTGGGGGGGGGGCGCGGTGTACAGAAATGAACAAAGTGTGGCCCCCGCTGTCAAAGAATTTAATGTCCCAGGCTGGGTTACAAGCTCTACGCATTGTATTTAAAGCTGCTTCTAACAGGTGAAAGAGCCCTTCACAATGACCAGCCTCTCCAAAGTGTGACACAAACGTTTCCCTTTGTAGAAAACACAGCTCCTTTTGGAAGAAAAGTTGTTCTTTCATCTGACCATCAATAGACATGGCGTTTGCTAAGTACAGGGTGCCTTGCTGGGCACAGAGGGGGGTTTAAGATGGTCAGCCATGGGTCCTGCCCTCCAAGGTTTTACTTGTGAACATCTAAAGCCCCTTAATGTCAGAGGAAAGGCATAGCAACTTCAATATTTTTGTTAAAATAAACTCTCCTAGGATGACTTTTAATCCAAATAATGATTCTTAACAACAACTTATGTAGTTTAGGAGCTGGCACGGAGCCTAGAAGTCTCCCCTAATCTCACATCCATTTATTAAGAGCAGATCCAGAGAGATTGGTCTGCCCAACAACACACAGGTGGTCAGTGGCAGATCCAGAACCTTGACCTCATCTAGCCCTTGTTCTCTGTAGTTTATCTCTTGTATCGACAGATGCAACAATACAGAAGCAAAATTTAAACACAGACAGAGAGAGACCCAAGAGCACCCTAAGTAATGAGAAAATCTTGGCATCTCTAGGTAGGCTCCTTCCTTTAGGAAAAGAGATTTGCAACACTCTCACTTAAGGACATGCCTTTGCCAAGTTCATTAATAACATTCATAGATACGAAAAGAGAAAGTCTTCCAGCAAAGGTAAGAAGTATGAGACCCTATAAAGTTGCATTAGTGTCAAAACCAAGGAGAAGGCAAATAATTACAACTAGCAGCCACAGATTTTTCTTCCAACACAACTTGGAGATGAAGAATGGATGTGTTTTTCCTTATGAAATCTATAAGGCATGAGCTTTCATTTTACCCCCTTTCACTTTCCCAGCCCTGATGGTCCTTCCATACCCTGCTCACCTTCAGCTCCTTCAGGACACCTTCCCTGACCCCTCTGGACCTTATCAGTGGGCTTAAGAGATGATACAGTTAGATCAGGAAGGAAAAGATTATGATAACGAAGCAAGTTTTCTACTTAAAAAAATTCTCTCACATTTCTTTGAGTCCTTACTGTAGCCCTGAGGTCATTAGAGTAGTGTTATTGTCCCATTTTACAGACAAAGACATTGAGGCTCCATGATAGAGATGGAGTTAAGCCTCAAACCCAGGCATTCTATCTCTAAGTCTGGTGTTCTTTCCTTTGTGTTGCTCTGTCCTCTCCTTCACTCAATTTCTGTGACTTCAGGCATGTCTTCTGCATTGCCTTTTTTTTTTTTTCAGTTCTTTGTATTGCAGTAAAATAAGATTTACCATCTTAACCATTTTTAAGTGTATAATTCGATGGTATTGAATACACTCATGATATACAACCACCACCACGATCCATCTCCAGAACTCTTTTCATCTTATAAAACTGAAACCCTGTCCCCTTGAAACACTAACTCCCCTTGCCCCAAACCCCTGGCAACCACCATCCTACTTTCTGCTTCTGCAATTTTGACTACTCTAAAGTACCTCATAGAAATAGAATTATACAGTATTTGTCTTTTTGTCACTAGCTTTTTTCACTTAGCATAATGTCCTCAAGCTTCATCCATGTTGTAGCCCATTCAAAATCACCTTCCCATTTAAGGCAGGATAATATTCCAATGTTTGTATGTACCACATTTTGTTTCTAGGAATTTGTGCATTTCTTATCCATTCATCCACCAATGGGCTTTTGAGTTGTCTTCACGTTTTAGCTATTATGACTAATGCTTCTATGAACATGGCTATACAATTATCTCTTCAAGACCCTACTTTCAATCCTTTTAAATATATACCCAGAAGTGGGATTTCTGGATCTTATGGTAATTCTATTTTTAACTGTTTAAGGAACCTCCATATTGTTTTCCACAGTGTCTGTACCTTGTTTACATTCCCAATAGCACTGCACGAGGGTTCCAGGTTCTCCACATCCTTGCTAATATGTATTTTGTTTGTTTGTTTGTTTGTTTGTTTGTTTGTTTGTTTGTTTTTAATAGTGGCCCTCCAGAAGGGAGGCCTCAGCTCATAGTTTTACTTTGCATTTCCCTGATGATTAGTGATGTAGAGCACCTTTTCATGTATTCATTGCCCATTCCCGTATCTTCTTTGGAGAAATGTCCATCCAAATCTTTTACTCATTTTTAAAATCAAGTTGAATGCTTTGCTGTTTTTGAGTTTTAGGACTTTTCTGATAGTCTGGATATTAAGCATTTATTAGACCTGAGATTTGCAAATATTTTCTCCCATACTGATGGTTGCCTTTTTATTCTGTTGATAGTGTCTTTTAAGACACAAAATATTTTGATTTTTATAAAGTGCAGTGTGTCTATTTTTTTCTTTTGTTCCTGTGCTTTGGTGTCATATTTAAAAATATCATTACCAAACCCACTGTTGTGATGCTTTTGCCCTATGTTGACTTCTAAAAGTTCTATTAAGTCTTACATTTAGGTCTCTGACACATTTTGAGTTAATTTTGGTATATCATGTTAGACAAGGTCCAACTTAATTCTTTTGCATGTGAGTGCAAGAATGAAGGTCCAAATTCGTTCTTTTGCATCCCACTATCATTTGTTGAAAAAACTATCCTTTACCCATTGAATAGTCTTAGCATCCTTGTCAAAAATCATTTGGCCATATACACAAGCATTTATTCTTAGATTCTCTATTCTATTCCATTGGTCTCTATATCAGTTTATGCCAGTACCATACTGTTTGGTTTGTTGTAGCTTTGCAGTAAGTTTTAAAATCTAGAAGTGTGAGTTCTCCAGCTTTTCAGGATCATTTTGGCTGTTCAGGGTCCCTTGAGATTCCAAATGAATTTTGAGATTTTTTTTTCTATTTCTGGACAAAAAAAAAAAAATCATTGAGATTTTGATAGAGATAGCATTGAATCTGTAGACTGCTTGGGATAGTATTGGCATTTTAACAATAGTAAGCTTTCTGATCCCTAATGAACATGGGATACATTTATATTTACTTATATCTTCTTTAATTGCTTTCAGCAATATTTTGAAATTTTCATTGCACAAATCTTTTACCCACTTGATTAATTTCTAATTATTCTATTCCTTTTAATCCTATTGTAAATGAAATTGTTTTCATAATTTCCTTTTCAGATTGTTCATGGTTAATGCTTAGAAATACAACTGATTTTATGGGGTGCCTGGGTGGCTCAGTGAGTTAAGCATCTAACTCTTGGTTTTGGCTCAGGTCATGATCTCAAGGTCTTGAGATTGAGCCTGGCACCAAGCTCCATGCTTGGCAGGGAGTCTGCTTGAATTTCTCTCTCTCCCTCTCCCTCCTCCTACTTGTGCTCATGTGTGCTCTCTCTTAACTAAAAAATAAATAAAAATATTTTTTAAAAAAAGAAATACAACTGGTTTTTACTTATTTCCTTTGTATCCTGTTACTTTGCTTGATTTAGTTATTCATTAAAACTTTTTTGTGGACTCTAAGAATTTTTACATATAAGAACATATTATCTGCAAACAGAGGTAATTTTACTTATTTTCTGATTTGGATTTGTTTTATTTCTCTTTCTTGCTTAATTGCTCTGGCTAAAACTTTCAGTGCTCTGTTGAATAAAAGTGACAAAGCAGACATCCTTGCCCTGTTCCCGATCATAGGAAAAACTCTGTCTTTCATCACTGACTGTGAGGTTTACTGTGGGATTTTCATACATGGCTTTCAATATGTTGAGGTAGTTTCCTTTCATTCTTTGTTTTTATCACAGAAAAGTGTAGAATTTTCTCAAATTCTTTTTCTGCATCAGTTAAGATGATGTTTATCCCCTTCCATAATGTGGTGTATTATATTGATTGGTTTTTGTATGTTAAATTGTCCCTGCATTCCAGGAATAAATCACACTTGGTCATGGTTTAGAATCCTTTGAATATTCTGCTGAATTCAGTTTGCTAGTATTTTGTTGAGGATTTTTGCATCTGTGTTCATAAGGGATATTAGCCTGTGGTTTTCCTTCCCTGCAGTCTCTTTGTCTGGCTTTAGTATAGGGGTAATGCTGGTCTCATAGAATGAGTTAGAAAGCGTTTCCTTCTCTTCATTTTGTGGAAAATGATTGGTTTTAGTTCTTCTTTGAATGTTTAGCAGAATTCACCAGTGAAGTCATCAAGTCTAGTTCCTTTATTTGTTCTGAGATTTTGGATTCCTTCTTCATTCATTCTCCTATAGGTCTATTCAGATTTCCTATTTCTTCATGATTCCATCTTGGTAGGGTTTTTTTCTAGGAATTTGTGCATTTCATGAGGTTATTTTTTGTTAGCAAAGTTAGTTGTTCATAGAACACTCCTATAATCATTTTATTCCTATAAAATCTATAGAAATGTCCTACTTTCATTCTTGATTTTAGTTATTTGTGTCTTCTTTCTCTCTTTTTCTTAGTCCATCTGGCTAAAGATTTGTCAATGCTATTAATCTTTTCAAAGAACCAACTTATGGCTCATTGATTTTTTTCTATTGTGTTTCATTCTCTATTTAATTTACCTTTTCTCTAATCTTTGTCTTTCCCTTTCTTCTGCTAGCTTTGGATTTAATTTGTTCTTCTCTTTCTAGTTCCTTAAATTATAAAATTAGGCTGTTTATTTGAGATCTTTCTTGCTTTTAATGTAAGCACTTAGAGCTATAAATTTCCCCCTTGGCACTTGCCATGTCTCATAAGTTGTGGTATATTACATTTTCATTTTCATTCTTCTGTAAGTATTTTCTAACTTCACTGTGATTTCTTCTTTGATCCATTGGGTTTTTTTAAGAGCTCATTGTCCAATTTGTACAATTTTGTGAATTTTCCAGTTTTATTTCTGTTACTGATTCTGAGCTATCTCATTGTGGTTGGAGAAGTTACTTTGTATGATATCTACATTTTTTTATTTTTTATTTTTTTGATATCTACATTTTTAATTTATTGAAACTTGTGACCTAACATATGGTCTATTATGGAAAATGTTCTGTATGCATTTGAGAAGAATGTGTATACTGTTCTTAGGTAGAGTGTTTTGTAGATGTCTCTGAGCTCTAGTTGGTGTATTGTAAGTCCCCTATTTTCTTATTTATCATCTGTCTGGTTGTTTTATCCATTGTTCAGAGTGGAATAGTGAAGTCTCCAACTATTACTGTAGGACTTTCTGTTTCTCCCTTCAAAGGCTGTCAGTTTTTGCTTCATATATGGTCTATAGTTAGGTGTACAAGTATTTGTAATTCTTTTTTTTTTTAAAGATTTTTTTTTTTATTCATAGAGACAGAGAAACAGAGAGAGAGGCAGAGACATAGGCAGAGGGAGAAGGAGGCTCCATGCTGGGAGCCCTATGTGGGACTCGATCCAGGGTCTCCAGGATCACGCCCTAGGCTGCAGGCGGCGCTAAACCGCTGCGCCACCGGGGCTGCCCAGTATTTGTAATTCTTATATCTTCTTGCTATATTGAAACTTACTGATATATAATTCCTTCCTTCCCAGAAAAAAAACAAAAAAAAAAAAATAATTTCCTTCTTCATCTCTTGTAACTTTTTTTGACTTAGTCTATTTTGTTTGAATTCATTTTAATTTATTATTATTCTCATGCATCTTCTCTCCAAAATTAAATATGATCTATGAAATGCAGTTTTTTGTATCACCAATATTTGTCATTGAATGAATAAGTGAACAAAGTACAAATGCAAACAGCTTTACATACAGAAGGCAACAATACATGCAAAAGCAATAGTGGGAAAACATAAGAGTCAGCAAATAGCTCAGAGATCTTGAAATTTAGGACTTGTGATCCTATTTGAATATATCCGTATATCATTTGTGTGAGTAAGCTATTTAACCGCTTTTAAAAATAATCAGTTCTTCAAGACACACAAACAGGCATACTCAATTGAATTTTCCATATATGACTGTTTGAAGCATCTTCTTCTAAGTAGAAAAGAATGCTTTTGAAATAAACTATTTCAGAAATTATATAGGCCAGATGGAAGCCATTGAGATGTCAGGCTATCCTTGTCTATTGTGTTCCCCAGTTGGTTTTGGTTTGTTAGTGAAGTAGTTGTATAACTTTAAAAAGAAAAAAAAAAACTTTATAATACTTCTTAGTAATGGGCTCAGCTAGCCCCCAAAGTGACTTCTGGAACATCAAATTAGCTTTTGTGATAAATATTGCCGTGAAACCAGTAATTAGTTTCTAATGATCCTGCATTTTTCATCGGCTGTAAAGCCATAAACAGATGAAGATTTTGGCTCCTTGGCAAACTCTTTTTGACACAGATACCTGGGAAAAGAAAAAAGAAAGATATTTTGTGGTGCCCCAGGCCATAGAAATCTGGCAAGGAGCTCCTGTGCTTCCCCTCTGGAATGCACAGCAATTTATCCACCAATATTTTTAACTCCCTCCAAAATTGTGACTGTAAGCATTGCAGGTCAAGCTAATGAGTGAGAGTGAGGTTTTTGTTTTTTTTTTTTTTTTTTCTAACTCGGTCCTAAGGAAAAATAAAAAGGAGTGTCAGGCCTGTAGATACTTCTTTGGCCTGCAAAAAAAAAAAAAAAAAAAAAAAAAGCTAAAGTGATAAACAGTAAGCCCTATGAAAGCAAGAGAAGAAAGTCCTGTTGCTTACTTAGATTTCATTTGATAAATTGAGATTTATCATAAGGACTTACTTGCTCATCTCATTAAAAAAAAATTTGGAGGATATTTTATTTTATTTTTTTTTAATTTTTTTAAATTTTTTATTTATTTATGATAGTCACAGAGAGAGAGAGAGGCAGAGACACAGGCAGAGGGAGAAGCAGGCTCCATGCACCGGGAGCCTGATGTGGGATTCGATCCCGGGTCTCCAGGATCGCGCCCTGGGCCAAAGGCAGGCGCTAAACCGCTGCGCCACCCAGGGATCCCGGAGGATATTTTATATCCTAAACACCAGCCTAGTTGCTAGTATGCAAGCCTGAATCACATACTGTCCTGGCTCTTGCAAAGCTTATAATTTAGTTTTTGAGTGATGAGGTAGGAGAGAGGGATAAATAAAGCAATCGATGCAATATGTCCTGCATCATTATAGAAAATTTCCAAGCACAGAGACAGAAGGAAAGAGCTACAATCTCTGCTATGAATGTTAGGAAAATTATAATGAGAAAGTGAATTTACCATTGAAATCACCTTATTGGATGAGTAGGAATATTTAGGCAACAGAAATTAAGGTGAACAAAAATAAGATTGAAGGACACATTGTGAAATGGGTTAGAAGTGCTTTTGGTGGCACGAGCAGGGGATGTCCATAGAAGTGGCAGCAGGTAAGTTGCATAATGGGTTTCTGTAGTATCCATCCAGCATAAAGACTGACCAGTTGGTATTCCAGGATAAATATTATTGAGAACTCTATAAACAGTCTGAGAACCAGTCACTAAGAACAGAGTCAACTCGGGCTTTGCTTTTAACAAGTAGGATATTCCAAATTCCTACTAACATCCCACTCAGAAATCTCTTTTTAGCTTTACAGTCTCACCAACATAAGTATTGGCAATCCAGGGGAAACCATGAAAAAAAAAAAAAACACTGAATACAAACCAAGGGATGCTAAGTATATTTTTCCTTCTAACCTGTTCTGCTTTTTGACATGGCATTTAATCTCTCTGAATTGCAAATTCTGCATCTATAATATGAGTGAGACCAACAGTTCTTATTCTCGATCCCCTGATGAGCTCCAGAGGGTTCGTGGACACCCTGAAATGATATACAAAATCTTATGTGTATATACAGGTGCACATCTTCCTGGGAGAAAACATGTAGTCTTTATGAGTTTTTCAAAGGCTTGATGACCACAAACAAACAAACAAACAAACAAACAAAAGACACTGAATTAAATGACCTTTAACTTCAGCTCAAAAGTTCCCTAGTTCTCTGAGCCTGTGTTCCATAGAAACTTAGTTGTAGGCCAGCATATCATCAACTTCTATAAAACAAGTAAACTAGTCATTTTTTTTAAATTGTGCCATAACATATGAGTGCCTATCAATCATTTGTGAGGTAATGGGTTCCTAAACCAAATAACTTGCTGAAAACCACACAAAGATAGGCCGATCCTGTAATTTATCATCTGTACCAGTACATTTTTGAGGGCAAAAGAGACACTATATGATTGGATTCCAGAGCAATATGCTTACACGATGGATGTCCTAGGCAAACCAAACTGCTCCTTCCCATGCAAGGAGCAAATACAGGCAACCAACCAAGTACTAATCTAACTCAAAATTTAAGTTAGTTCTAGAGCTTTGGATGACTTCCTTCCCAAGATGAAGTTTACATTGGCTGTAATGCTCCCTAAGATTGATCTGTTGTGAAACTTATTCCATTTTTGGAGCAACCAGAAGTTGAAGACCTTTAACAGAAGGACATGAAGGTGGCAGATAGGAGCTGGAGAACACTAGCAGGCCTCCATGCTCCATCTCACAGGATGACAGCACTTTCCCCTGATCACCTCAAGTGTTCAGGATTTATCTGTAAGTTCTGGAAATCAGATTCACTACTGGATCCAGAAGTGACTGGCCTCAAGGGCAAAAGTCAAGATTCACAGAAGAAACTCAAAGGGACAATAAATAATATAAGAAAAATTACCCTCATTTGTGATCAGGAAAATGCACATTAAAGCAAAAAGTGATACCACTCTTTGCTAATAAGTAAGCAAAACAAAATATTAGTAATAGTTAACATTGGAAAGAGGAGTATAATGTCTTAAATCCATACACCTCTGTATTTTGAAACTAATTATATTACTGCGTTTTGTAATTTTAGAAAACTAAGTTAAAAATAAATTCAATGAAACAGAAATTAAAAATAGAGGAAAGCAAAAGAGAAAATAAAGGAAGAAGTAGGGGAAAACAGAGAGAAGGGGACCAGGGCAATGGGGCAGAGTCTTTGGAAAATATGAGCAGAGAGAAATTGCCAGTGACACAATAGTCATAGAATCCTTATGAACATGAACATATACAATCCCATTTGAAGTATTTTCGTGCCTCTGATATAAACCTCTCCTTCAGGAAAATCTGACACTCACAAAGATTTTGTGCAGTTGTTCTTGAAGCAGTGGGAGTAGGGGGAAAGGAGAAGCTCCAGACTGGGGACTCCACCAGGATCAAGATTCAGGGAGGGGCAAAAGCTCAGAACTAGAGTGACCATGAAAAACCAGGCTCCTAGGGATTTACAGAAATCTTGAGGAAAGCTTTGCAATCACCATAGAACATAGGAGAGGACATTTGTGGCAATTTCAAATCTCAAAAACCCAAATGAACCCAACTGATATCTTAGTGACATAGTGATATAAGAACTTCAGGAGTCCCTGTTTCACATTGTCTCTGTCAGGATTTCATTCATCTCTGTTCTAATCCACTATGTATTGAAGTTCTTTTTAATTCTCGGAGGGTGATTTTATTTCCACGCCCTTGGGCTGTGCTTCCCAATTGTCCCAATGCACCAGTCGTAGGCAGGGAATGCAAACGTTTGCCGTAATTAATAGCTCTTATTATCTTGTTTCCTGTAAGGCCAAAATCAATGGCAAATTAATAAAGTCACTTAAGGTACATATCTCACTGGTACCATCAGTTATTATGTGAATCTTTGAATTTTGCAAATAGAAACAATACCTGATGTTAACATAGCATCTCATGGAAGAGTTTGCCATGCTCTTCAACATAGTAATTTGGTATATTTCTAAGTTGATATGTGACAGGATTGTACTCCAAGTGCAACACAGGATACTAGAAGTATAAAGAGAATGCGCCACTGTGCACCTGCTTGAAAGCAGGCAACAATCCACAGTTGGAGAAATAACATCCACCTAGATCAGGGTGTTACAGCACAGTAGATGATCCAAGGGGCCAGGAACACAGCTTAGCAGGGCCAATCTTATTTAGGCTGGGCTGGCTGATGCTCCTTGTGTTGGATACTCTCCACTAGCTCCCATCAGGCCCACTCCTTTCTCCCCTCTTTACTATACCCCTCTAGGCTAACCCTTACAAACTGTATCACCCAGGATCACATAATGTCTGGTTCCTGGTAAGGTTCCTATGAGAGGCACACTCAGGATACTGGTGAGAAAGGGAAGGGGGTACAGAGAGGGGCCTGGGTATTTCTTGTCTGTTCCCTCTCCCCTTTGACACTACAGCCTTGGCAAGGGCTCTATCTCTTTTCTCTGTGGCTTCTCTCCATAGCTCGACACCATATATCCTCCTATCCCTTCACACCTCAGGGTGGTAAGGGCTTCCAGCCATCTCTAATCTCTGGTATCTCCACCTGTAATTGGTTCTTTTTTAACTGTGCACATCAAGGTAGTGTTTATACTAACCCTATTCAATCAAGCATCTGAGTAGAAATCTCGACAGACTTTGCTCCATCTATGCTGAAACAAAGATCCATTTCTTACCTGTGCTCTCTATCTGTCATGAGTTAGCAGGAAGCAGTGATCAGGGTCTAAGGCGGATGGACACTCTGACTTCTCTGTATGAGGCCTCCATAAATGAGAGGTGGAGCTGAAAGATCTAAAACACCCTGGCCAGGAAGCGACACGTGCAGTTTCTCTTTACAGTCAATTCACTACTAAAAGTCATGTTTCTGGCTCCACCTGACTACAGGTAGCTGGAAAATGTGGGAGTGTATATGGGTATTTGGTAAGCAATAAAGGTCCCCCAACCCAAGGCCAAAGAAAGGAGTGGGCATTCCCATTCTGGGGAGGGTGCAGTAGTGATTTAAAGCAAATCTTCAGGGATTTGGAGAAATACAGTTTCAGAAATCTACAATATTGTAACAGTGTTTGTGAGCACATGTTTTCATGTGCTCATAAGAGATATAAGATAACTCCAGCTGTGATGTGTCAATAACTGGTAATGATAGCTTCTACAAAACCATTTTCCAGACCTGTGGGTTCTGTAGATTTTGAATTTTTGAAGATGATACTAGAAGTTGCTTAATATTGCAGGGAGGCTTTCCGTCTCGAAAATAAACATCCCTTACTTCATAATTTTGCTTGGGAATAGCCCTGATTATATTCTTCCAGTTATTATTCTCACCAACCACTACAACTCTTTGGGGGGTGATAACCCTGGGTAGAGACAGGTATAGTAGGCCTGAGATGACTTTATGTAATGGAGAAACTATCCCCATAGACTCATATCTTCTCTCTACCCCCAAGGAACCACCTAAAGGAAAAGAATCGAGTTCACTCTGTTTTCCCCAAAACAAGAGATTTTAGTTCAGTTTAGCAATTACAATTATGGAATCTCAAATATTCATGCAGTTGTTCAGTAAATATTTATTGAGCTTCTATTAGATGTCAAATGCCAGGCAAAGCTGTGATACTGAAAATACAGCAGGAAACAGGCAAACACATTCTTCCTCAACCTGCTCTCCTGGGAAAAACACGGGCATTAAATAGTGAATCACGCAGTAAGTTTTTTGTGTCACAGATGTGACAAAACCTATAAGAAGAATTGCAAGAATGGGGCGAGAAAGTTAAGAGGGCCGACCCAAGATCAGGAGTTTAGAAAGAGGTTGTGGAATAGGGCACTTGGTGACTGGTGACTACCAGCCTGGAATGAAACCTTGTTGTTCAGTGAGGCTGGGAAGGGGGGGGAAGAGGGAGGAGTTGGAGGTGGTCTCATCTCTCCAGGGTTTCTATTTTTTTTTTAAAGATTTTATTTATTTATTCATGATAGTCACACAGAGAGAGACAGAGAGGCAGAGACATAGGCAGAGGGAGAAGCAGGCTCCATGCACCGGGAGCCCGACGTGGGATTTGATCCCGGGTCTCCAGGATCACGCCCCCGGCCAAAGGCAGGTGCCAAACCGCTGCGCCACCCAGGGATCCCTCTCCAGGGTTTCTAATGTAGAAAACACACATCTTTGGCGTGAAAAGCCTTGGCCTTGTCGGTTAGCTACTAGAGTTTCCCAAGCTGGAAAAAAAACATTCTAGCAACTTCATGGCCAAAGTCTGACTAATAGACCCCTTGACCAGTGTGGGAAGTGGTCCTGCTTGAACTAAAGGGTCCCATCTCCACTTGGGCAGGCCCACCACGCCGGACCAGCCAGCAGGGTGGCCCACTGGAAATTGATTTGCCTGAGAGACCAGGTCCCCAGGCAGCTGAAGAGCCCCAGATGGAAGAGGGGCTCAGACAGACAAGTCCTTTTTTTCTTTTGGCCTGATAGTAAATCTTCTATTCTTGTAAGAGAGAGGTGAGTACTTGGCAGACAGGAGAATAAGAAATAAAAAGCGAAAGGTTTACTTTCTACCAAAATCCTTAGGGTCCCCATAGACCCAAGTATGGCAAAGCATCCTACAAAAAGAGAGAGGCCGCATGCCCTTCTAAGGCAGGGAGAGGACACAGCACAGCCGGGGCATCGCGACGGCCTGCGGTGGCAGTGCCCAGCAGTCACGGCGGAGCCCACGGCACCGGGGCTCCACCAGGGCAACTCACCTGCTGCTCGAGTCGTTGACAAGGCAGGTCCACACTCCTTGGCAGGCAGCAGAAGTCTCAGCAGCCGATATCAACGAAGGGGGCCAGAGCAGATGAGAAAAAAAATTGATGGACACCACCTGGTAGCTGACAGTAGTTATTCATGAGCACATGAGCGAAACCCCCTGAGAACTCCCAGGAATAATTTGAAGGGACTTTGTGAGGCACTGGATAACCTGCAATAATAAGCAATAGTAAGGGAAGCGAATGCCAGCAAAACACGGGTAATTAGTAGATAAGAGAGTGGATGACAATTTCTTTTGGTAACTTCACAAAGCACCTCTGGGTCAGAACTGTGGAGTGATAGGGTCTCAGCTATCCAAATTCCTCTTACAAGGACAAATTGGCAAGCCAACACTTTCGAATCAATTTTTGGAGGGTGTCGGGGGAAATTTTCTACTGTAGAGGCAGAAAAAGCCCCATGACAGAGAAACCAGTCAAGAATCTAAAAAGAGTGAGTGTGTTGGGGGCCAGGGGAGACTATAGAATCAACCATAAAAAAGGTCAGATGCCAGAATTTAAGGAAAGGCGAAAAGTCAGGGAATAAAGACAATGAACTCTAGGAGACCCGTTTTCAACCTGCTCCTGGGTTTGGTAGGAAGACTGGAAATGGGAAGAAAGGCTGAAAGACAAAGGAATTGGGAGGAGCTGGATGCTCTTCAAGCAGACAGACCTGCAGGCGCTGGGATGAGCCAGACCAAGGTGTGAGGAGACCGGAAGATAGCAAGATGCCAAGTTGGCTGAACACAGATCCCTGCAGAGACCTCAGAGGCAAACGGGGCCAGACTGCTACAGAGGAGCTTAAAGAAATAGCAGGATTATATGGAGACAAGGGTTGGGGGGTGGGGAGAGAGATTTTAAAGAAAACTTCCCAGGAAAGGAGCTTTTCCTGTAAAAGCTCAGCTGAGACCTTTCAAACCTGGCCTGACCCCAAGGGCATGTGAGATAGGGATCCCGGGCCCCTTCCCACCCATCCCCAACCCCCTCAGCTCCTGCCTTGCGCACAGCTCTCCGCTCACTGCCCTTCGAGGGTCAGAGTTCTTGCAGGAAGGCAACAGAAACCAACTCGGGCCCAGTTAAGCACAAAGTTGTGGCTTTCAGACACCGGTTAGTGTTCACAGAAACACCGAAACACCTGAAGTCAAACCAGATTTGGGGGACGATGTCCAAACTCCTACCACGGAACACTTCCAAGGGGAGCTCTGCTGGCGCCACCAGGTCCAAACGCTGGGGCAGGTCCCTCCAAGGCTCCAGGCTGCTGGCCACGAGCACCACTGCCCCGACATCCCAGAACCAGAGAGAGGGTCTCCAAGGCCCCCTAACTCCAGACTAGGCCGTGTCCATGTCCTAGCCCCCGGGGAACCCGGGAGAACCAGTGTTTGGCACTTTCCACTTCCACTGGCTCCTCTGCCTGCCAGGAAGATCCACGAGGTGGTGGCCCCCCAAACAGAGGAGGATCCTTCAGACAGCGAGGGGCCGACTGAGGAGGGCCTGGCCTGTTAGCACTGGGCCTGACCACGAGCAGCCTGGGCGAGACAGGAAAGATCGCATCCGTCCTGTCGTTTAGGGTGGCCCAGCTCCGCACACCTCCTCCCCACCTATTCAGCCGCTGGTGCTGCGGGCTTCTGCTCCTCTTCCCTGCTGCAGGGCTTAGAGGGAGGCCTGAGTAGCAGCTGAGCAGTGCTGCCCACAGCCGCCAGGAGGAAGCAGGAGAGGGCGAGGGAGGGCGAGGGAGGGCAGGGGGGAAGAAGCTGTCTCTCCTCTGTGCCCAGGAGGGCCTGTGGCTTCTGCCCTCCCTAGCTTGAAGGGGAGGAAACAGGCTCTGTGAACATTCCCCAAAGTACAACTGTCCATCTGTTACACTTGGATGTAATGGGGGTGTTCTTTTCTTTTTTTTTCTTTAATCATTTTGCTACATTTTACTGGTAGCTTCCATGCTGTTTAAGCAGGTAATCATCTATTCCTTAAAAACCCTGGCACGATTTATCAGAGAGTCTGCTTGGTTTTCTAATGAGTGATCATAATAGCTTGTGCTTGCTGGTGGTTCCTTTTTTGTTGTTGTTTTCAGATTTACCAAGGTCTGATTTAATTGCCATAAACAAGGAAAAACAAGATCAAATTAACAGATGAAATCATAGGCTTTGGAGCTGATACATATTAATGAGCTCCTACTTTTGTGATCTGGCTAATAATGACCGCACACCTTGATAAAATTAGCCGAAAGGAAAACAAACATACCAAGGCACTGCGGACTTGGATGCTTCCAGGCTGGGAAGCCCCCCAGACAGAGAGCAGCTTCCTGGGTGAGCCAGAGGGAGCGGGAGCAGGGTCTGCGGGACCTACGGGCACCCTTGTCCCCTCCTGAGCCCGCCGGAGGCGCGGCCTGTCCTGGGAGCCGCCGGCGTTGCCCACTCCCCAGGCCGCCCAAGAAGCCGAGCAGACCCCCTTGGCAGTGCCCCAGCCTGAGAAATCAGACACAATATAAGCCACTCCTCGGTGGAATTCTCCTCAGTCCTTTTAACAGGCTTGAAGTATTTTACATCCGTAGGAAACCCACCTTTGAATTAGTGGTTTTGTTCTCTGAATTGTGCTTTGTATCTGCTCTAATCAAATTCCCTCTCACCCAGATAAGCATTAAATGTGGATCACATCAGAGGCAAACACTTGCAACTCCCTGCCCGCTCCCCGCGGAGAGGAGAACTTGCCTTTGTTATGGAAATGCTCCTCGGAGCGAGCCGAGCCGACGCGGGGAGGCCCACAGCCGCGCGCACCCGCACCCTTCCCGGCCCTGTCCTGCCGCACCGCGTCCAGCCCCGCCACCGCAGCGCCCAGTCTTCTTTGGGAGGAGAACAGACGTTTCTACAGAAACACACGCCACCGGATTTGTCAGCTAGCACCTGGGGGGTGACACTGTGAAGCGGTTAAGGATGCCAGCTTGGAGTCTGAGATCTGGGGTCCCCCTCCCTGTCTACCACCTACAGCTGGGCATCTCAGCTAAGTCCTGCAACGTCAGGAAGCCTCACTTTCTCCATCTGTACAATGGAGGCAATAAATATGTTTGCCTTCAAGGGCCGTTGACAACTGGATGAGTTAACATCCGTAAAGCACAGGGAACAGTTCTTAACACATAATAAGTACTTAAAATTTTCTTATTTTTACTGCACATGGTTTTTCTCCATTTTATCATTATCTCTAAATAAGCATTCTTGACATAGGTTTATACATTCAGGTGACGACGTAGAGTGGTGGTTTGCAAGTGGGGTCCTCATAATAAGGCATCTAATAAGACATCATTAGTGTCTTATTAGAGAACTGGCTAGAAAAACAAATTCTCAGGATGCCTGGGTGGCTCAGTGATTGAGCTTCTGCCTTCAGCTCAGGGCGTCCATCCCAGAGTAGAGTCCCGAATCCGGCTCCCCACATGGAGCCTGCCAATGCAGATGCTCTCTGCATCTGCAGATGCTCTCTGCATCTCTCCCTGCGTCATTCATGACTAAATAAATAAAATCTTGAAAGAAAGAAAGAGAGAGAGAGAGAGAGAGAGAGAGAGAAAGAAAGAAAGAAGAAAGAAAGAAAGAAAGAAAGAAAGAAAGAAAGAAAGAAAGAAAGAAAGAAAAACGAGAAAGAAAGAAAGAAGAAAGAAAGAAAGAAAGAAAGAAAGAAAGAAAGAAAGAAAGAAAGAAAGAAAGAAAGAAAGGCAAATTCTCAGGTCCTACTCCAGGGGTTGGGTCCAGAAACCTACATTTTCACAAACTTGTGGGTCACTGGGGCACATACTCTAGTTTGAGAGCCATTAGTACAAGGAGAGTATGGTACAGGGAACTTCACTTAGAGGAAATGTTACCCTATAAATTTCACCAAAGATCTACTTTTTAATTTGTTGGCTATTTCTATTTCTGTTTCTGTTTCTATTTCTATTCCTATTTATTGGGTTGGCATTTACAAAAGTGACTTCAGTTGGCATATAATGAGAATGATAGCAAGCATGAAAATGAAATGAGCCATATTCTACTTCCCTTACATCTGAGCCTTTCCAAAACCAAGTTTCAGAGACAGTTAAAACTGTGCGTTCCATTTTGGTACCAAAGAAGAGAATCACTGAATCATAGCTCCAGCAGACCAGGGAAGTCTTGGGATAAATAAAAAAGACAGGAATCTATCTTCTCTTGACTCTGTTGGGATTTAGAACAGACAAAGAAGAAAAGTCTATGAAAAATGTAAATCGGGATCCCTGGGTGGCGCAGCGGTTTGGCGCCTGCCTTTGGCCCAGGGCGCGATCCTGGAGACCCGGGATCGAATCCCACATCAGGCTCCCGGTGCATGGAGCCTGCTTCTCCCTCCGCCTGTGTCTCTGCCTCTCTCTCTCTCTCTGTGACTATCATAAATAAATAAAAATTAAAAAAAAAAAAAAAAGAAAAATGTAAATCTTTTTGTCCCAAAAGTTCCACAATACTAATGATAAACATGGGAACAACTGCAATTTTTTAATTTTAATTTTTATTTTTTTAACTGCAATTTTTTTAAATGATAAAACTACATTCTAAGGTCATAGACCTTTTGTGGGGTCTATGTGCACAAAAGATAGGTATTTATAAATTTGCCAGTCAGGGTTCAAAATACAAAAGTTCATCCTTTCTTATTAGGACCCATAATACTTCAGGTTCAACAGAGGAAAATTTGCAAGTTACAATCATGAGAACTAGCATTTTGCCCTAAGCCATGATTTTGATCTAAATATGCTCTAATTTTAAGAGTCTTTTGTTTTAGAGATTGTGTTATTATTACTGTTAAGATAATAAGTGAAGATTTGTCTTAATAATTAGGCAAAATTAATGCTTTCTTCTATTCCCAGAAAGTGCCATGGAGCCTGAGGCAGCCGGTGCCACTCTGGGGCTATCCGCAGATTTTACATCTTGAATTACTTGTACCCAACACTTGTAGCAAAAGTTCCTTTCAAGGAAGTTTGGCAACAATTATGTTCCCTGGCCAGGGCCTGACATCTGTCAATTCTATTACACTGTATGAGCTGTGACTGCTTTATGGCAGCAAATTGTGGCGAGCGGAATGGGTCACATTACCGCATAGTCCCATCTCTTAGATTTAGAAGCCTTTAAAGATTAGAATTTCTCTGGCTTGCAGAACAATGTGCACGAAAACTAGGGAAGAATTACATAAAAGTCATTTTTCCCTCCACCTATATGTTAGCTGAAAGTTGTTTTTTTTTTGTTTTGTTTTGTTTTGTTTTGTTTTGTTTTGTTTCCTACTGGTGGTTTCAGCCTGTACCAGGACTATTGTTTGAAATTTAATTTCTCTCTACGTATTTTGGGATTTCTTTTCATTGCAATTTTTAGTATTCTAACTATATTAGCATAGTTAGGGTCCCCAGACAATATCCTGAATACATAAATTAGTTCATGGCTAGGCTCTTAGTAACTGGGAAATCCTGTTGGTTTGGCTTCAGTTATTAAAATAATGACAGCGACAAGAGTCAGTGATGGCATACCCATGAGTCACTGGGTAGCTAGATTCTCTCCTGTCCCTAGGACGGCAGGGAAATTAGAACGAGGTTCTAGAAGATTGATAGATAGGTCATTTAGGCCTATTTAGGCCTTGATCAGGGACCCAGTTAGTGAAGAACAGTGGAAAGCAAAGCAAGAGTGAACAGTGATGAGACATTAATGATAAACACCAGAATCTCAGGCAGGGCTATAGACTGTGTCCTTCCACAGGGTTGATTTAAGAGGTGGGAAAACATGTCACTGGTCTCACAACCTTCCCCTTCCTCCCCATGTTAGCTGTTTCCATCCCTTTATTAGACACAAGAAGCAGAAAATGCTGCAGTTATGTATGGGGATGGTGGAATCAGGGAGACATGGATCAAGATCTTGGTTTGTACTATCATTTATAGTTATGCCACGTTGGGAAAGTCTCATAACTTCTCCAGGCTTCCATTTGTCATCAGTCCAGGTGAGAATTGGATGAGTGTCATCTTGGCACAGAGTAGGCACTCGGTACCATGCTTCCTCTTCCACCAAGCCCTGCTCTCAGGTTATCAATAAAGTGGGCAGCACTAGCAGAGAGGCTGAGCAGAGAGTTGCTGATCGCTTCTTTGTTTCTACCCATAACCTTCTTGTATGCTTTTCTGATTACTTTTGTTTCTCTTCTTTTCTTTCCTGCATCATGATGGTTGGATTAGGCAGCATAATGCCCCCCCCCCAAAAAAATGTCCATGTCCTAATGCCCAAAAGTCTCGAATATGTTACCTTACATGGTGAAAGAAATTCACAGATGTGACTAAACTGAAGATTTTGAGACTGAGACATTATCCCAGGTTATCTGGGTGGGCCCCATGAAACCACAAGTGTCCTTATAAAAGGGAAACGGGAGCGTCAAGGTCAAGGATGGGGATGTGATAGCAGAGCAGAGAGAGGTTTGAAGATACTATGCTACTGGCTTTGAAAATGCAGGAAGGGACCTACTTCTACTTCTGTCTAAGAATGTGGGAAGCCTCTGGAAGGAGGAAGAGGCAAGGGAGCGGATTCTCCCCCGAGAGCCTCCAAAAGGAAGACAGCCAGGTCAACATCTCACTTTTATCCAAATGAAACCCATTTTGGACTTTTGGCCTCTAAAACCGTAAGATAATAAACTTGGATTGTTTTGAGCCAACAAGTGTGCAGTAACTTGTTACAGCAGCAATAGGAAACTAATACAATGTATGCTGTTGTAGAATTCGACACTGCAGTAAAAAAAAAAACTACAAAGAGAAACAACTCTCCACCCAGTATAACTGACAGACTGATTTGTTAATTCCAGCAGTTCTGTAGACTGCTCCAGTTTGGCCTTCAAAGAAGATGTACTGAAAGGAAATTTTTATTTAAAAGTGAGTGTGATTCACTTGGGAGAAGTAATCATGTATTAGAGGGGAGAACTAATTGCCTGGGATTCATTTTAAATATGGGGGAGGAGGGTTGAGTTGATCTTACATCTTGGTTTTTAAATCATTTTCAATGATTAGATTGTGGTGTTCATGGAGGAATTTACCAGAACATAGTCAACCCCTATCTATCATTCAGCCCTCACATAGTATGCTGGAATAGGTTGAAAAAGTCCAACAGAGCAAGCAAGCTGAGGAGAATCATCTGGATTTCAGGCTACCACTTAGTCCCCAAGGGGTAGCATCACAATGCAACTGCCTAGTTGCTCTATGTTAAGGCTCAATCTCGCTCTCAAGATGTTTTTGCCTCATTTTGAACTCCTCTTTACTCTTCTGCCTGGCTCAGAGTCACCTGACCTCCACATATTTTCATTATTTACTGATGCTTTCTTTTTCAGTTTTGTTTTTTTGTGGAGTGGCAGAGGGGAGCCTTGCCAGAGACAGAATCTAGGACCCTTTGACTAGGTCTAAAATACCAAACCCAAAGATTGAAAACTGAGCCCTGAGTAACAGATTTAATCCCTAAATAACTGGCCAGATTTGGTTCTCACCAAAAAAGGGAAAAAATTAACCCACAAACCTCAGAGTTAGAGACCCATTTTCCTCTACCAGAAACAACCACAAGCTATCAATTTATAGCCCATAAACATACATTGTATAGATTACAACCGATCCCACCTATCAGGGTGCCCACTGCCCGGTGGGATCTCAGCCAAAATGGTTGGACTTTTTGTAAAATCCTCTGCAAAAGCAGTGACTCACAACTTGGACGAAATGGGCTTAGGTCCACTAGCAAACCTCAAGGAAGGGGATGATGTTACACTCCTTTCTTTAACAAATATGCAGTAAGTGCCCATTATGCCTTGTGGGGAGACATTTTGGGGAACAAGTCACATCTGGAGACTCTGTGTCTTGAAAGTCTTCTCCATACTTGATCCTCATTCCTCAAATTCCCAAGATAAGCAAACTTCCTCACAGTTCACTCCCCTGGCCAAGAATCTTGTCTTGTGTGAGAGCACCTCCCAGTCATTTCACAAAGATGTTCCAAGTCCAGGGAAACCTTTCTTCCTCCCAGAGATGAGGGAGCTGAAAGGGCCCCCAGTCCCTAAAGGGAGTGTGAGGAGCCTGGGCCCTTCCACCTGCCCCCCGGGGAGGGCATCTCTCCCAGCACCCATTCTGCTGGTCGTTGCAGCTCCCCTCCACACCCAGCCCACTGCAGGATTCCAAAAACAGATCCACTCGGAGTCTGTGCAGATTCACCCAGTCCTGGAAGAGGTTCTGGGCACGTGGAAGGCAGCCTGGCTTCAGAAATGTCTTGCAGACTGTAGCTGTTAGGGCTTTCACATCAAGAAACAAGGGGGGAAGGGAAATTAAAAAAAAAAAATAGGTTGGGGTAGGTGGGGCCTGGATGGGATTTGTTCAAGACCAGATTTAAAACATTCTGCTCTTTTTGAAACAACTTACTTTGTAATCATTGCCTTGGCGTCTGGCCCTCTCTCATTTAACCTCGTCTGCCTGACTTTAAATTCATGGAACAGATTTTCACTGCCTTGGACTCCAAGCAGTTGGCTGGTAGAGTGTTCTTGGATGTTACCAAAAAAAGGCATTTGATACCATTAATCATATTGCCATATGTAATAAATTGGCCGCCTATGGTACATCGCCTAAAATTGTCACATGGTTCCAATCAGAGCTCTGCCAACTGAAAGGGGTTACTGGAAATTCTGACTCTCCCTTTCAAGCACGTCTGCTCTGGGTTCCACGGCCCCTCCTGCTCGCGCCGCACATTAATGACCTGCTGGCTCATCGCGTGCACAAAGGCCAGTCCTTAGGAGGACGCACGCGTCCCGGGGTGCCGCTCTACGTGGGCAACAACCTGCGTGGTATCCAAGTCACATCCTGACAGTCTGTCTTTGACAGCCAGATGACTTGAAGGTCAATCCGACATCACTTAATTTGCTGTTTTCAATCTGCCTCTACCCCGATTCTTTGTCAACCTTCTTCCCAGGCCTCTCCCCTAACTTTCTGCATGTATTGGATTTAGGGGAGCAGTGTCCCCCCAGCAGGAATGCTGTTGTCTTCATCTTGGCCCACGGGAGGGGTGGGATGCTCTAAATCCACAATGGTTTCAGCACCCAGGAAGAGGAGGTGGACGGACTGGAAAGTGTTGGGAGTATCCTGCAGCCACCACTCGCGGCCTTAATGAGTTACATTTGCCCATTAGGTTTTCCTTTCTTTGTTTTTGCTCCTCTTTTCCCTCTGGCATCTTCAGGCTGATTTACGGTAAATAATAAGGAACTAAACATTTTCCCCAAAATCAGATTGTTGTTCCCCTTGGTTTTGAAACTTTGAACTTCACACATAGAGGCCTTCAGAGGCCTTTATGAAATGTTTTGGAATTCAACCCCAATGTGTGGGGGGGGGGGGGCGGGGGGAATGGAAAATCCTGTGCGCATGTTTTAGATAAAATTTGTGTGAGTATACAAGATGTTTTGCCTGTGTGCGAGCATACGTGCACATGTACCCCTTCTTTGTGCACATCTGTATGTGCAGATTCCAGCTGGGGCCAGGTACTGAAATCCTGAAATACAGCTTTTGTCTCATTTCCAGCAGCTCTAAAGCAGGAAGTACAGGAAATCTTAGTCACCACCACCCCCAACCCCCAACTCCTGAAAAAAAGTTCTGTTCTCGTGAAATTTGCAGGCTGATCTTTGCAGACCCCAGAGGTTCAGGCAGTTTGGGTAAGGTTCATATAAACATCCCTGTCACCATCTGAAACCCATAAATAAGGCCATTGTGGGGGGTGGGGGGTGAACCAAGTTTCCTCCCTTTTTCACACCACATCTACATCTTTTATCTTCAGTAAGACATTGTTCAGCAGAGTAGGAGAGCATTTGGGGAGAGGCTGAGCAAAAAGTTAATAGGTGGCCTTAAAAACAAGAACTCCAAGTGAAACACAGAGCTAGTAGTGTGCTCCTATTCACAGAAACCCAACCCAGGTTCCAAAGTGCCTGTGAGAAAGGGAAGGTCTGGCATCCCCGCTGCTTTGACCAAGTGCCGGCGAGATCAAGACCAAGGTTCTGTTGATCTTGGTCTTTTCCCATATAGGTGGTACACTGCACATGTAACAAGTTTGACCTCTGCTTCAGAGGAAAACAAACAATAAAAGGGAACTAAATAGCAATTTCTGAAGAGTTAGTGGTTACTTATATATCCCCTGAATTGGCAATACTCTGGGGCCACATGAAAATGCAGCAATACACCCAACTGCACAAAGAATCCCCCCAATCATTGGCTGTAATGAAAAGTTTAAGTCTAAATATTTATCACTTATATATTCTGGCCTTTGTTACAGATCTCCGGTTTGAAGATACAAAATGACTGGCTTTCTCTATTAATTGGTTGTATTTTGGACTGACAAGGAGATTCTTGTACAGCCCTAGATGTACTTACACAGAATTAATCAGATGTGGCACTCTGTGGTGTCACACTTTACAAGAACTCAAAGCTCTTGCAGACGCCCTTCCCTTCTCCTCACGTAATCAATATTTATTGAGCATGTGGTGAAAACGGGGGTGGGGAATGGAGATGAAATCTTCTCTGCCCTGGAAAATCACTGATAGAGTTTAGTTCGAACACACACATAGAGTTGCATCCTGTAATTGAATGTGTTTTGTGTGTTTTTACTTGTCCCAAAATTCATTTGAACGTATATTTTGTTTTTAAGTTTACAGTATTGCAGGAGCCATGTGCTTTCTCTGACCTACTCTACAAGCACCTCTCTTGTTGGGGTCATTTGTATCTATGGCCAGTGGGCTACGGTCATTGCTGATGGGACCATTCAGGCTGAACACTTGATGGGAGGGAACAGGAGTGTGCATGGCTGAAAGGGAGATGAAAGAGTAGTCAAGGCAATCCACGAGGAGGACCCTCATGGACATTGGTGTCATACGTGGCTAGCTCTTACCTTTTTCCTCCGTTTGGTGAAGCAGTTGTCAGGGAGCCAAAGAGAATGACACAGCTTTTTTGCTGATTCAAGTGTTAAGTTAAGCAAGGAAATTGAGTGGGTCATATTAAGTGGCCTATAGCTGAAGCTGGGTGTGCCAGTCATTTGTTGTGGGATCAGAGCAAAAACTGAAAGCTAAGAAAGGCTTTAACAAACCTTAGTGCTAAAGGATCATATCATGATCCAAGAAGAAACCGTAAGCCAAAACAAATTTCAGGAGCACCTGGAAGGAGCACCCTAATAAAGCAAAGGTCGGGAAATGCTTTCTATAAAAGGCAAGATAGCAAATATTGTAGGCTTTGCGGCCACTTATGGTCTCTGTCACATAGTGCGGTGGTGTGTGTGTATGTTTTACAGTCTCTTAAAAATAAACAAGTCATCTTCAACTTGAGAGTGCTCCAAAGACAGGACATACACTGAATATGGCTGGTAAGCCAGATTTGCCCAGCAGGTAGTAGTATGCCAACCCTGTAAACTTCTATTTAACAAACATTTGTTGTGCACCTATTATGTGTTAGGCATTGCACCAAGAGTAGAACTATCTAGATAAATGGTTTAGCCCTGTCATCAAGAAGCCTTTAATTTTATATGCTTCAGCAATTCAGCAAAGAGTAGAGTTAGCTTCAACTAAAATTCAACTGGCACCGCCATGTAATTAGTTTCTCATCTTAATCATGGTTTAATCATCTTGGTAGCTCTATCACCCCTAGCACATAGAAGGTGCTCAAAAAACATGTTAAAAGTACACCAAATTTTTACCTATAAAAGCTTTCTCTATACAGTTTTTAACTATAATGCATGGCGATATTATTTAAGAAAGTTTTGTGCTTTTTTATTGAAGAGTTTACTAAAGCATTGTCTCTTCTAAGTTGTTTCTTCCTTTACGTACCTTTTATTTATCCCACATCTTATGTCACTAGAATAAACATGCGTTTCCATACACAACATACCTACACAGATCTAGGTAATAGAGCTTTCCTAAAGTAGAAATTTAATATTTTTTTTACCAGTTCCAAACTTTCAATTCACTATTTAGAAGCCTACAAGAAACAAAATTCAGTATGTGATTATTTTTTTATTCAATTGCAAGATTGCAAGAATAGACTGTTTCCTTACAAAATATACTCATCATTCACAGATGTAGATGTGAACTTGTTATGCCAAGATGAGACAGATGTGGTTCTATCCACTTGGGGACAGGTGCTTCATTTATTCCTTCTCTGACGTTCTTCTTTTCTTTATATAGATTTCTGTTTCTGACCTATATCACTTTCCTTCCACTAAGGAACTTCTTTTTAACATTTCTTGTAGGACAGACCTACCGGTGATAAATTCCTTTGGTTTTTGTTTGTCAGAGAACATCTTTATTTCTCCTTCAGTTAGAAGGACAACTTTGCAGGATGCAGAGTTCTAGGCCGGTAGTCTGTTTATTTTAACATCTTAAATATTTTATTCCACTGTCTTCTTGCATGCATGCATGGTTTCTGATGAGAAGTCCACTGTATTTATTATCCTTCTTCCTTTATATGTGCAATGCTTTTTCCCCCTCTCACTTCTTTCAAGATTTTCTGCCTTTGATTTTTGGAAATCTGAATGATATGCCTAGGTGTAGATTTTTTGGAAAATACTGATTCTTGCTCTCTGAACTGCCTGGATCTGTGGTTTGGTGTCTATCATTAATTTTGGAAAGTTCTCATTATCACTGCATATTCTTTTTTTTTTTTTTTTTTTTTTGCATATTCTTTTCTATTCTATTCCCTCATGCGTCTCCTTGGTATTTTATACCCTTGAAACTTATCTCACAATTCCTGGATGGTCCATTTGGGTCCCCTCCCCCCATTCCCTTTTCCATTTGCATTTCTTTATCTCCCTGCTCACTGATTCTTCCCTAGGCTGTGTTGAGTCTCCTGATGAACACTTTGAAGGCATTCTTTATTTCTTTTATAGTATTTCTGATTTCTAACATTTCTTTTTAATTCTATCTTAGCAATTCCATCTCTTTGCTTACATTACCCATCCTTTCTTGTATGTTGCTTACTTTTTTTCTACTAGTGCCCTTAACATATTAATCACAGCTATTAAATTCCCTGTCTGATAATTTCAACATCCGTGTCATATCTAAATCCAGTTCTGAGGACTGCTCTGTCTCTTCAGGCTATGTTTCCACTTGCTTTTTGGCATGCCTTGTAATTTTCTGTTGAAAGCAGAAAATGTGGTATTAGGTAATAAGAACTGAGGTTGATAAGCCTTCAGTGTGAGGGTCTATTTTAATCTGGCTGGGAGTTAGACTGTTTAGTGCCATAAGTGCCAGAAATTCAGATTTCTCTAGTGTCCTTGTTTTGGTCTTTCTTCCAGACTTTGGGCTTCCCTAAGTACTCCTTCTCAGAGAGTCTGTATCTTACAGCTTTCTCAGCTGCAGGCCACTGTTATTATATTGGAGTCTGTTGGTATGGTGGCAAGGAGTGGGAAGGGGAAACATTCTATAATCTTACAACCAAATCTAAGTGCTTGTGTTTGTGTCTTGGGGCTATGACCTTCACTAGGACTTTCCACCTGATCTTTTCTCCCTCTCCTGGATGCACCATCCTCAATCTACCTCCTTGAAACTCTGACATCTGTTGACTCTATTCCTCACTCCCACTCCCTTCGGTAAAACAGGAAGTCTATAGGGTGCTGGAGTGGGAGGAATGCCCTTTCCTTGACTGGGATAAAATGTTGCTAAAGTCCTTCCCTCTGAAGTATAGGGCTTTATTATGGAGAAATCTCTTGGTGTATGTCTCAATGATTATTCTTCCTCTCCCCATGCCAAAGCCATGAGGGGATCTTTCTCAGATCTTCACCATGGAAACCTGGTGAGGTCCTTGGAGGTGACATTCACAAAAGTGTGGAGTCCCTTAAGACTGAAGTCCTCAGGAATTTGTCACTCTCAGGCTAATCTACACTCAGCCTCCTGCAATTCATCAAAATTACTATTTCAGTGTTCTTGACAGTTCATGGTTCCAGCAACTTCGGGAACAAGTCAACAGATCTCAGCTGTATCTCCCTGGAGCTGTGCGTCTTTCCAGGTTTCAGAGTGGAGGTTTTCTTGCAACCTCATCTTTCTGTTGAGCACAAGAGATGTCATTGCTTTGCAGTGTGTTCCAGCTTTTTTCTTGGTGTCAGGATGGGAATGGCAAATTCCAGGCTCTTCATGTCGCATCTTAAACCAGAAATAACAAAATGTTTTCGTGAATAGATGTATGAGCAAATAAATAAAAGTAAAAACCTCATCCTCAAATCAGTCTCAAGGTTTGACTTTTCTATGACAACTAAAGACCAGGACTGAAGTACCAGTGCCAACAAATTGCAGGAAATTGTCTAAGAAGCAAGCAACTATAGTCTCAAAATGGCATAGAGAAATAACAAACTTTTTATACATTTCTTATACTCATCTTTACATATAAGAGGATTCAGTGGGATGATTGCATTGATGTGTGATTTCAACTCCTACATCTACTTAGTTATAATTTTTCTATACTCAGAAAGTACATCATCCTCATCACCAAGCAATTATGAAGAACCGGTGATGTATTGGATATTCACAAAAGATGTGATCAGTGAGTCAGGGACTAGAATGTCAGCTAGAGATGAAGAAGGTATGAATAAAGAGATTAAGTAACAGAAATTTGTATAAAAATAATGGATTTTCATGTATTGCTAGAGGATGCACATTGATTCCATGGCATGTGCAATATTTTAAATACTTATATAGATAATTTATTGAAGTACGACTTTATAATTAAATATTAATTAAAAATAAATAACTCAAGGCACTATGTGTTTAGTACCAAATGAGTGGTAGAGGAAATTGCAGCACAAGATCGAAGGAGCTGTATATATGCAGTAGGTAGCTGGGTACGAGCCATCATCCCCCGTTTGCAGGACCCAAACATAATTTTGTTACATTAACTGGCACTACTTAATCTCAGTTTCAGTTGAGCTCCTCCCCACCAAATATATGTCATATTATAAAGTGAGGTTTGAGATCATCCAAGCAAGACTTTATGTGATCCTTTGCTGATTGCTACTTACAGTTAAGAAAAGAAATTAAAGAGGCCAAGAAAAAATGTGATTAAAAGAACCCCAAACATCCTTATCTTTCCACCAAGAGGAAGGTATAGAAGGTTATCTGGCTTTTACCTGAATAGGTGTTATAATAGGACCTCCAGCAGCTTAATATGTCCATGCAAAGAGTTCAAGGACCTATTGGGATAATGTCTAATTAATGCCTGGAAAATCTAAAGTCTGAAAGCTCACAGTTTAGTGTTCTACCAATATGAGATCGTCACAGATTGCCTGCAAAGTTGTAGTGACATCAAGCAGGGTTAACCATGGGATTCCTAGGGCTTAAGGAAAGAACCATAAGAAAGTTAGAAAATATGTGTTCCCTACATGAGAGAAATGGAGATAATTCTTAAGAACACCCTATGAATGTGTTCTGATACAAAGGGCCAACTTGAAACATTGCCAATTCCAGGGATTGCCTCTGCCACCTCATAACAAGTACATAACTTTGCGCTTATTCCTTCCACCTGGGATGCCTCTCCACCAGGTGTCTATTAGCTAACATCCTCATCCTTTTTGGGTCTTTAATCAAAAGACATCCTATCAGTGAGGACTTATAAGGTGACATTGCCTAAAGGTGCTGATACTTTATGTTCCTTTTCCCTACCAGATTTTTCCTGTTAGCCGTTACTAAATGTTGCACTTAGACATTTGTTTTATTGCTTTTCTTGTCCACTAGATTGTAAGCTCTACAAGTGCAAGAATTTTTGTCTATGTTGTTTACTACTGTATCTTCAGGACCTAGAATATCACCTAACACACAGTAAGCATTCAATAAATATTTACTGATTGACTGACTGACTGAATGAATGAATGAATGAATGGAGAAGTAAACAAATTGACAAGGTCTATGAGAGACAAAAGTAAATGACTTTCTGAATATTCTCCATGAGTATTCTTTATTTAATATGCTTGATTATGCTAGCTTCTGATAACCTTGTGGTGCTTAGAATGGTATATTACACATAGATCAAAAAGTTTAGGTAACTGGAAATGTCAGGAACACTTCTTGTGGGAGCTGAAATTCAAACTAGGTCTTAATTGATAGGAACTGAGAGACACAAAAAAAGGTCTTTGAACAAGAGTAAAGAATCAAGAATGTCTATGAACTATGAATAGATTCATTAGTCTAAACAGAGGATTGTGTAGAGGAAATAAGCCTTTGGAAGGATACAGAGGGTATGCAGCCACAGATGACAGAAGGCCCTAATGCTATCCTAAACCTATGTGTGGAGCTAGCCTTTGCACGTAGATATGAGCTGGCTTCAAGTTAACAGAACAAGTCAGAGATAAACGAGTCAAGGCTGAGGATCAGACTTTATGGACCAGAGACATTGAGACCTCTTATAGGATCCCAGCCAATGTGGGGTTATCTGGTGACCAATGAAGGCATCTGTGAGGTCCATCATGAGATTGGGTAAGGAATTGGAATAAACACACTCTGTGGTCCTTGCCTCTCCAATATTTTATGACTCTGTGGTTTTGCTTTCAAGCAGAATCTTTCAGGGCTTGGAGAAAGGTGTTGTCCTGGGAACCCTGCTGCATTCTAACAGCCTTTGAGACTCCCAGCCTTTGACTGGCCAAGGCCAGGGAAGCCAGTCATTGCATTGTTCATAGGAAGAAGAAGGTAAAAGACCTTACCTTCTTTCTGCTTTGGGACGGCTTACCACTGTGTCTATTTGCATTTGCTTCTGTGACTTTTGCTTAGATGTCAGCTTTACTGTTGACCAATAAGTTCTTTTACACCCTAACTCAAGACAGTTTTCTCAGTTCCAAAGTTATCTGTAGTCTTTGACCAAGATCATCATTACATTCTGCTCATGTTAGGGTAGGACCACTTAGCTTGACCTTGCATTTTCTTCTCAATCCTTCCTTGACTCATGCATAAACGGACTTTTTGTCCTCATCTTTAATTGACTGCTGCTTATAGTCAAGCTTACCATCATTTTTTTTTTAAAGATTTTATTTATTTATTTGAGTGAGAGAGCGTGCAAGCACAAGCAGGAGGAGAGGCAGAGGGAGAGAGAAAAGGAGAAACAGACTCTCCACTGATCAGGGAGCCCAATGTGGGGTTGGATTCCAGGCCCTTGGGATTATGACCTGAGCCAAAGGCAGATGCTTAACTGACTGAGCCACCCAGATGCCCTTACCATCACTTCTGATGAGTCTAAGCCTGTCTGAGAATTTTCACTTGTTAAGTAAGACTCATTGTTTTGTTTTCTAATTCTTTTGGCCAAAATCTAAATTGACCAGACCCCGTTTATTCTCTTTTCAACAATTATCCTTTATAGGCCTTGTCACAATTATAGATGTTTGTTATAATACAAATATATTTATCTGTATGTGTATTTAATAGCTATGTGTTCCCTAGTCTATAAGTAACATGAGGTCAGAAGAATGGCTCTTTTGTTTACCACTATGTGCTGAGCACCTAGAACAGTGTCTAGACCCTCAAATATTCAATAAAAAAATGTGTTATTGAATATATTCCCTAAAGGATAAATATCCCTAATACCTCCTTTACCTAAACAGGTTGTTTATTTTATGGCCCTTTTCCTACCTCTGCCAGCCTATTCCTTGCTTATGTACACTCCCACTTCTTAAAATTTGACTACAACACAAAAGGTAAATAATTATAGCATAAATCATAAATAAATGTTTTTTTAACAGAAAAGGGAAAAATTTAAAAAGTATCATTTTTAACCACCACAGATCCTTCACCACTTTCCAAATATAGTCCATCAAGAGAAGGGCCCAGAACATTCCTTGAATAGTGTTCTGAAGCTCACTGAGCTTGGACTGGGATAGCTGGAAAGAAGAGGGGAGGCTCCTAGATCCAGATCCTCTTAGAAAAAAAGGCACTGGGGCATCTGGGTGGCTCAGTGGTTGTGTCTGCCTTTGGCTCAGGTCATGATCCTGGAGTCCTGGGATCGAGTCCCACGTCACTTCCCCTTAGGGAACCTGCTTCTCCCCTGCCTATGTCTCTGCCTCTCTCTGTCTCTCATGAATAAATAAATAAAATCTTTTTAAAAAGGAAATGAAAAGAAAAGAAAAAGGCACAGCCCTTGATGGTCTTTCCCTCTGGGATCTTCAGACCACCAAAAAAGAGGGATCTTCTTTCTGCCTGGAATTGTTATGTATTTAATAATTGTCTTAGGGGTCTGAGGAATTCATAACTCATCTTGAATCTCATGTCCTAGCACATGGTTGGTGTGGAAATTCATTTCTCCTGTGGACACATGAATTACTTCAAGACCCCTGAAGTTGGCAATCTGTCTATAATCTCTTTAAATCCCTTTCCTGCTTTATCAGAAATGGGTAAGAACTGTATGTAGGTCACCTTCTTTCTGACTGAATAGTTCTTAGTTCCCGCAACTAGCAGTATTTCTCAGCTGCCTGGGCACTAACAGCACATAAACTTGGGCCAAACTAAGACCAGATCTCCCAGGTTAAGAGATAAACTTCTTCTCACACCTTCGGAATGTCTGATTCTGACTCATGTAGGGGCTCTGTTCATTCTTCTCAGTTTGAGAGCAACATACCTACAGCTCTTTCATGTAACGTTCTGTATTTTTTAAAAAAGATTTTATTTATTCATGAGAGACACAGGCAGAGGCACAGGCAGAGGGAGAAGCAGGCTCACCACGGGGAACCCAATATGGGACTTGATCCCAGGACCCTGGGATCACAGCCTGAGCCAAAAGCAGGTGCTCAACCACTGAACCAGGCAGGCATCCCTAAAGTTCTGTATTTTTAAGTGCCATTGGATTCCTTCTCATTTCTTTGTTGCATGTTTACTGAAAACTTAATAAATTACTGACACAAATTCTAGGGAGGATTTCTTCCTCAGACTGGTGTATGGCAATGATGATTCTGATACCTGTGCCTCTCCACCAGAGTTTCTTTTTTTTTTTTTTTATTAATTTTTATTTATTTATGATAGTCACAGAGAGAGAGAGAGGCAGAGACACAGGCAGAGGGAGAAGCAGGCTCCATGCACCGAGAGCCCGATGTGGGACTCGATCCCGAGTCTCCAGGATCGTGCCCTGGGCCAAAGGCAGGCGCCGAACCGCTGCGCCACCCAGGGACCCCTCCACCAGAGTTTCTGATGTAACTGGTGCATAGTCAAGTCCAGGCATCAGAATAGCTTAAAAAGTATCCAGGTGATTCTAACAGAGGAGAGAACTGTTGATCTAGAGAGGGACATCTCAAAATTTAACATATATGAGATTCACCTGGAAATCTTTTGAAACTGCAGCCCCAGTAGGGGTCTTGGGTAGAGCCTGAGGCTCTACATTTCTAACAAGCTTCCAAGTGATGCCAGTATTTCTAATCCACAGACCACATTCAAGTAACATGGTTCATTGAATAAGATATAACTATTTAAATTTAAATATGAAGTTTTATTACTCTATGAAGTAAAATTAAATGAAAGTAAAATTGCAGATCCTCAGTCATATTAGCCACATTTCAAGTGCTCAGCAGCCACATGTAGCTAATGGCTCCTGTCCTGAACAGGGCTGAGTAAAAAAAAAAAAAAAATTCTGTCATAGAAGGGTCTACTGGACAGTGCCACTCTAGCCTCTTCATTTTCTTGTACTTCAGTTTGCAAGAGATTACATTGGCCAAGCCTATGGCTCCTGTGTTTCTGCAGCACCTGAGAGCTTTACTAGCACATGTATTTTGCATGCATTTTTGCTCTGGACTTTTAAAGGCAAACTTCTTCCCTAAGAGAGTGGGAGGCCCTAGAAAGCTTTGATTTCAAGACCAGCCTTTGGCCTCAGTTGTTGATTTGTAATATGACTGTTTTTGTTGCTGCTGTTTTAGTTAAGGCAAACTTTATTAAAGATTCGAGTGAGTTAATTTATCCTCTCTGGTTATTTTTAAACTCTTTTTAAGGAAGCCTTAAATTTTTTTTTTTTTTTGACAATTTCTTTTACCAACCTCTTTTACTGACATTGCCTGAAAGCCAACTTGGTCATGGTATCTGTTTATTGTCTGTGAGCTCAGGTATAGCCACCTGCCCACCCTTCCTTTAATCCATTCAACTCTAGCAGGACAGAAGACCCTCAGCTCTGCGCTGCTCAGATGCTTTGGGAGTTACAGAAGAAACAGCCATGGCACTTCCCCCTCACCGAGTTCATAATTGAATAGAGGACCTATGATGAGACAAGTAAAACTCAAAATCTCATTAAGTTGCTAGCAGTGGCTAGCGAGTGGTAACACATTAAAACATTAAACCAGATTAGTTTCTCATATTAGCCACCTATCACTGAGCAAAGGGCAGCAGCCAATAAAATGGTACACGGGAGAGGTAGAATTAATGGAGGGAGAGGAGGCCATGGTAAGGTCAGGGGCAGGCTGAGACAGGAAAGGGCGGCACACCGACTAGGGTGCAGCCCTTCTGGGGAAACAACTTGGGGAAGGCAGGGGGCCTCAGGGGGGACAGGACACGGTGGGGGGTGGGGGCATGAAAGAAACAATGAGGCAAAATGGGAAGCCAATGGAAGCGATTGACAGACTTCAGTTGTTTCAGGATTTTTATAAAGATTTTATTTATTTATTTTAAAGAGAGAGAGACAGCACGTGGGTTGGGGCAGAGGGAGAGAATCTCAAGCAGACTCCACCCTGAGCACAGAGCCGATCTCACCCCTGAGATCATGACCCTGAACCCAAAGCAGTGGCTGGACGCTTAACCACCCAAGCCACCCCAGTGCCCTAATTGGTTCACAATTCTATAGAAAGCCATAGCCCTATGTTTGCTGTACCCTCATCAGGGCAATCATACCCTAGGATGGAGAGGACGTGAGTGTGAGGAAGGAGCCAAGGATGCAGATGGGTCTGAAAGAATGGTCTTTGTCCTGCTGCCTCCCGAGCCCACTATGAAAGAAGGATCAGCCTGAACAAGGAAGGTAAGAGAGACTTTAAGTCTCTACAGTGCAGGGCCGACAGGACTGGACCGGAAGGACTGGAGAGTCCATTCTATTTCCAGCGTGACCCGGAGGTCTTGCGGTGTTCGTGGTGCCTGGGCACCACCCCTGTGCCTGCTTCCTACAGAGTGGCTCCATTTCTGTCTGTTTACCTATCAGCTTCCAGATACCACTGATCAACACACTGTATTTGTTAGAATCCTCCCAGCCATTGCCTCAGAGCCTCTCCTAACCCTTAAACCCTTACATTCATCTTAGAAATGAAAAAGTGTGAGAGAAGAGGAGGTGGAGGGAGGGAGGTATGCGGGTGGAGAGAGAGAGAGCACACACACTACGGCCCACCTGGGGCAGAAGAGGAAGAGACTGGACGTCTCCACTACACCAAGCCACAGAGAGCCCTTTCCCAGAACTCATACTTGTTAATGAGACGGGGTCATGAAGATCACCCACCCAGCTTTGCACAGGAAGCTTATAAAGAAAGTTGATGGATCAAAACTTGTACATCCACATTAGCTATCATTCTGGAAAATGGCACATACTTGAATGACATTGACTTTGTTCAGCCACTTTGGTTCCTTAAAATTCCTCCTTTAGTGCCCCATTAGCTTCCAAGCATAGTTGTCCTGAACCTCCATGAAACTTTGGTTTCCTGAGCAATTGGTGCTCTGCGGCACACACCTCTGGAGTTAATGCCCTGCTGTGGGAAAAAGGTGAGGCATGTTGATTTGAAAGGCAGGTGGGAGCCAATTCATAAGGCTTCAGCTTATGTACCCAGGGTCATCACCTCCGGGAAGGACTAGCCCTCCTGACATATGCCCTTGGCCAGAAGGTCAACACAGAAAACTCTTCACTCTGAAAACAGAGCCCTCCGGCTGAGAGAAATAACCCAACCATGATTTAGAGAGAAGCCTATTTCTCTTTTCAAATTTTCCAACTTGACATGTTGCTGTAGTGCACTTCACATCTGATTACATTAGTCACATCACATTATACCGTATCAGATGTGACATGATGCAAAGGGACTGTGAACTGTGTATAAAGATGTACCAGCAGCCAATAACTTCAACCCATTCCTGATGTGGGAGCTGAGCCGCCTACCTTGCCTCTGTTAATTCAGATAAAGCATCTGATTCTTTTGTCAAAGGGGGGGGGCATAATCCTCACCTGCGTTATCCGTTAGAATAGAAATGATTCTACATCTCTTGCTTAAATCAGGGCTGTTTTCCCCATCCTAGGACCAAATCTAGAATTTCATCTCTTCTAAAGTTCCCAAAATGATGCCTCCTATGCATCTCACACATTCCAATTTGCAAGAGACTTTCAAAATCACCATCATCTCACTGATATTCCATATTCTTAGAAGCCAAAATTTAGCAGACTTTTCCACATTTGGCTAGGTGATTTAGAATATTCAACAGCGTCTTTCTCTGACCAGAATCGCAAGGGTGGAGGATGGGGCAAAATACAGCCCACTATCTGAGACTCCCTCTTTCTGGCACAGAAAAACCAGCTGGCTTTTGCCCCATATGGCCTGTGTTGTCATGACAGGCTGCATTTGGTGCTTGCATTTGGTGTTTAAATTCATTTAGTTTTATTTTAATCTAAATATTGATTTAAAGGAAACTACTGGAGACATATTATAACCCTAGTAAACCAACTTCAAGATGAAAATTAAAATATTATCCTGGTTTCCCCAGAAGGAAGAGCAAAGAAAATGACACATAAGTCTGACCAGCCACAGTATGGTGAGAACTAACGTAATCCAAGAGTTGAACTTGACTCTTACCACAGGTTGTCTTTCTTTCGTCATTCTCAAAGAAGCAAAAGAGAATTCTGTTTCAGAAAGGGTAGTTTGGGCTACAAGTATCAGAATCTGTAATAGATAGCCTTTAAAAAAAAAAAAAAAAAAGGAAGTGTAACAAAAGAAGAAGTCCCAGAAGTGGAACAGCTCTAGAATCAATTGCTTCTGTTGGTGAATCTTGTCATAAAGAACCCAATAATCTGGCTCTAACTTCAGCCTCAGGCCATGGAAACATTGTTACTAGAGCTCCAGACTTGATATCCCGATACAATGACTTCAGAGGAACAATATAGGCTCTGTCTTCCTTTCTTAGAAGGGGGGAAACTCTTCCAAGAACCACTTTACCCTTACCCTAAAAGACAACCCCTCGAACGCATCGGCCAGGATCATGCCACATATACTTGTTTTTAAATCAACTTTTGGCAAGAGGAATGGGATCACTATAACCAGACAAGGAAAGCAGCCACAACTGTCACGATGTTGCAGCTGCCTCAGAAGCAAACACTGAGAAACACCACTTAGACATCAGAAGTGGGAAATAGCAGTGGGATGCGGCCAGCTGGGGAAATGCTCTGGGTGAAATTCAGCCTGGATTTATACTCCTACTCATGGTGGGAGAGTCCAGAACCAGGGGTCCACCATGTAATTACCACATGCCACCAACTATGGTGGGCTCTCCCCACCACCCTGCCCTGGCCTGCCTCTATGTCTGGGAGACAGTGAGTGTTCAACTTCCAAGAACAGCATACTCTCTCCCCCACAGGGCAGGTCATCACCAATTCTTATTTGTATGATATAGATGTATTCTGACTTTTACACATCAGATATGTATGTATGTTTGAAAACAGCTGCTGTGACTCTCCTAGGATGATTCTTGTCCAAGCAAAATATCTCCGGTTTCTAAAAACATCCCTGCTATGCATAAGGTAGAACTTCCTTTTGGCTCCACTCACTACAACTCAGGCCTAGGCTGGCTAGCTGCCCTGAGTTGCTAGTCATTGGCACTTTGGGGTGCATTAATTTCATCATATTAAATTTTTCCTCAAGTTTCTGAGAGAGAACCAGGAGACAACGAGGAAAGAAAGCACGACTAGAGTAGGCTGACATTTTTAAGAGACTTCAGAGAAGAATGAAGCATTGAGGGCACACCTTGTGATGACACCAACCTCCCTAAGATGCATGATATTTTTGTGGTGTGTGCCAGCGCAAGAGCGGGCCAGGCAGCCTAGGCAAGCTGGGGTGAGCTGAGATAGGTCCATTTCTTGGAAAATGGAGTTTGCCAGCGAACACTGGAAAGAAGTCCTGAGTAGCAGATAAAATGAATTCATTCATTCACCAAAAATGTATTGAATGCCTACGATGGTCCAGGCACTCCACTAAATGTTGGATATGTAGTTTGGAAAGTGCCCAACAATAAACATTTGTTTGTCTAAGGGTATTAATGAGGGGAAGTGGGGGCAGGGGCGGAGGAGGGAAAGGTGCACAACTCAAAGGAATGAGGGTATCTCAATATCGATTTGAAGGGTGACATGAGGAATAGAAACAGGCACTTATCCAGTCCTACAGGAGGTAAGTTATAGCGAAGGCTATATGCCTCTTGACTTTGGGTAGAGGATGACAACGGAAGACTTCAGTTCTAAAAGAACAAAGTAGTTCGAGAGCCACAAGCAGCAAGACAGGGACCCAGCTGCCATGATTAGGACACAAAGAGGAGACTGGATCTTCTTCTGCCCTTGAAAGAAGTACCTTTATGTAAACTGGAGTTCAAGGTCACAGCCAGGTGGGTGGCACGATTGACAGTGCTGATCCTCAGAGTCAGACCATAAAATCCTCCCAGGCTGAGATCAAGATTGGTCCTGGAGCCTAAGGCCTGGAGCAGAAGTGAACCTATATATAAGGGTCACATAAGGGGATCCTTGGGTGGCTCAGCGGTTTGGCGCCTGCCTTTGGCCCAGGGCGCGATCCTGGAGACCCGGGATCGAATCCCACATCGGGCTCCTGGTGCATGGAGACTGCTTCTCCTTCTGCCTATGTCTCTGCCTTTCTCTCTCTCTCTGTGTGACTATCATAAATAAATTTTTAAAAATTAAAAAAAAATAAGGGTCACATAATTCCAGAGGTCAACATATCCTCATCATAGGCCACCACTTCCCCTCTCAACTACTCCTCTTCCTTGATATGCCAATCTTCATTTCTTCAATTTGGGAGCTGTTGTGGCCCATTAGATCAAGCAGAATGGAACAATCTGCTTCCTCGGGGCTGCTTCTCAGTAATACTAAGTTACACTTGAATAAAACATTTTGATTCTCAGCATTATGGGAACTACTAACCAAGGAGAGTTACAATTACTGTAATCCAAAATTTAAGATGCACACACAATGCCTAAATGGACAGCAGATCACTCAAATCTAAGCAGAACTAAGATAGTCATATAATTTAGTTGGACTTACCTCTGAAAGGTGGAAGGCAATATTCACCCCAAATATAAGATGTTTGATAACAAAATTCTTTCCTCTTTGATCACCATATTTTTCCTCCCTTGTAAGCATGTCAATAGTTGCAAACTTCAGGCAACTGGAAATTTTCTAGCCACACGACATTCTAGAGTGTTGCATAAAATGCTTAATACTCATCAATTTTAATCAACAGCTTTGACTCATTTGATTATTAGATTCTTGGAATTTCTCATTCGAATACCAGCCCTTCATTTTTAAGATAGAAGGATATGGTTTCTCTTCTAACCAGAGCAAATTGCTCCATGGTATACAAATAAATTCTCTGCTTCCCAGAACCGATGGCAAATTCACAAAGCTCCATAAAACTCATGCATGACTTGCTGCTGCAGCTGCATAATTAAAAGAAAACTAATATATTGACTAGTTCTCCTCAGAATAGCATTCATAAGTCACTGCTGCTTGAGAAAAGCTTGTCGCTAAAAGGATTATGGCCAATATCAGTTTTATGATTAAAGAGAAAGCATGACTGTGGTCTGTCTTGTCCAATCTTCTCCCAGATATCCAAAATGCTCCACTGGCTGATTTTTTATGTAAGTCTTGAACCATCATGACAACCATAAGGAAATAGTTATCCAATGTACAGATTTACCACCAGAGTTATTGCCTTATCCTCGTTACACAGGCCCTCTGCCTCCCAAATCCAATCCATAGAAGGCATATTTTTAGCAGTGACTAAAGGACTCCATGCTCTAATTTATGCACACATATAAAATCAATAATTACTTAGTCGACCTTTTCATTCGTCTAAATTTGGCCTGGCATAATGGAAGCTGCCCACACAGTTCCCATTGAGAATGATAAATAGGAGATAGTGGTGCATCTCTATCTTCTCTCTAAGGGTCAGATGAAATCAGAGGCAGCTCAAACCTCAGGCAGTCCTTGAACGGAGCCACACAAACTTCTATTTGAAGTAGATTTCATTCTGTTGAGTGTCATGCTACCTTTTGAAGAGGAACTTTCAATACAATCCACTCTGGCTAGATGCAAGACTCATGCCTTAAGTGTGTTGGCCTGATTAATTAATGAGAGCAGCTCTTGCAATGAGTGCCAGTGGATAAGGAGTACAGTGCCCAGAACGGACACAAGGCAAGAGGATGCTCCCACGAAAAGTTAGCTACAGACCGTCTTGTGCAAGATGTGGAATAAAACATCCATAAGTCCAGATAGACTTCTAGAAACATTTCTCCATACCCAATTCCTTCCAATTCCCCCCCCTTGCAGTTTTGGGGGTCTTTTCAATATTGTCCAACACTTCCATAAGGCTGGCTTCCTACTAAATGAACAGTAATTATACCCTTACTTTGTTTTTAAAGACTGGATTTCTGGCTTAGAGTGTGGCTCTTTTCTTTTTCCTGAACTTGTTCAGAACAAGAAAGTAATTTTCTCATACTAGCATGATTTTGGGCAAAGATTAGGATTACACTCAGTAGCAAGCCTAGATTCTAGATTGGACTTCCCTGTTATCAGGGCAGAGTGGAGACCTCCATGCCTGTAACTGGAACTCTATGCCATTGTTCTCACTGGGTGAAGTATTTGGACATCTTTACCACACAGCTGGACCACACAAAACAAGGAGCTCTCCCTCCACCTCGCCCCCTACAAATTGGACCCCAGTAAGCCTAGAACTTACACTGGGACTTTCAGACTGTTCCCTGTATTTACCAGTTGATGACCTCGTCTAGATCCACTGAAGTAACTAAGTTATAGAGAGGCACTGGTGAATTGGTAAGGTGCCAAATAATTATGATCGTAACAATGTTGGTATTGTGACTACCCTTTATTTATTTATTTATTTATTTATTTATTTATTTAAAGATTTTTTAAAAATTTATTTATTCATCAGAGAGAGAGGCAGAGACACAGGCAGAGGGAGATGCAGGCTCCATGCAGGGAGCCCGTCGTGGGACTGGAACCCGGGTCTCCAGGATCAGGCCCTGGGCTGGAGACGGCGCTAAACCGCTGAGCCACTCAGGCTGCCCTATTTATATTTTTTTAGTGTAACTACCCTTTATTGAACATTTATTACGCACTTATTATTTGATAGGCGGCGCTTAAAGTTCTTTATATGTATTGATTCCTTCGATTTTTATCACAACCCGAGTGCAAGAACAAGTAGTGTTTCCATTTTGTTGATGAAACTACTGAGGTACAGAGAGGACAGGTGACCTTGCCTAAAGCCACAGAGATTAGTAAGCGGTAGAACGAGCTTTAAACCTAAACAGTCTTATTCCAGGGTTCAAGTTCATCCATGGAGCTCTCACTCGTTTAGAATTCTGCATGCGTTACCTGATCTAAGCCTCATAAGAGACTCTGCTCTCCCATCCCTGTTTTTGATCCGATACGCTATAGTGCTTCTTTTTATTTTCTGCCTGGTAATATGGGACTTGTTCAGAAGGTTGGAACAAAGGCTCAGCCAGGACGGCCTACTAAGTACCAGACATTCTCTGTCACCACTCCTTGTGTTTATCAACCACTTTTTAGGAAAGTTCAATATTCCTCGGCACGGATGCCTGGCATGGAAAAAGCACAGAGCGCATCCAGCAAATGCCGACACAAGGGAGTGGTGGAGAAAAGATCACACAGCCTAGAAGCCAGGAGGGGAGGGAAAAGAAGGCAGAGAAGAGGCTTTGGAACACAAAAGCCCCAGACTCTCAGGGGCTTGGTGGCCAGCTGCTCACATCTTTGCATAAAACATGGGCACAGGGCTGTCAGGGGACACAGTAAGTATGGCTCCCAGGGGCAGCCAGCAAATCAGAGAATGTGCCTTGGTGAAGAGAGGAGTTCAGGAAAAAGGGTAAAAAGAGGCTTTCCTCTTGCCTATGCCTAAGAAATGCATATTTTGCAGAGCTAAAGGGAAAATCAGAACAATTCAAGTGCTAAGGCACTGCCTATGTTGCTTTAAATTCTCCTGGCAACATCTAACATCCTCACCAACACAGAGGGGAATCTAGCCACCTGTCAACCCCAAGACGCACTACCGACTGTTCGGGGAGATATTCTAGACAGGAAGGAGCCTGCCACAATAATTACAGCACATCGTGATGGCCTCAAACAGTACCACACTCAGTGCATTATGTAAGGCCCTTTGTCAGCCCCTCTGAAAGCCATCAGCTAACTGGGCATGCTTTATTGGCCAAAGAAACTGATGTTTGGCTTTGGGTGATTTGTGGAATCTGAATTCTCATTATTCTAAAAGTATTACAGTCCACAATTGAAAACCTCCAAGGAAGGCATGCCAGGTGCCAGAAATGACAGAGAAATCTAGGGACACTAAGATTGTTTAATTACACACACAGGATTTTGTTTTAATGGATTCATTCCACTTGAGACCTGTGCAAGTATTTTAAATTTTTAAATTAAAAATAAAACCTTAAATACTTTTATTCAGTGAGAGAAGAAAGCTTAAGAACTTGACAATTATTTACAGTATAATTAAAATAGAACCAATGAGTGAAAAAAAAGTCTGCAAGTTTATGAAATGAACATTCCGGATTAGATGACTGGCTGGAGATGAGGGAGACATAGGTCCTATTCTCAGGAAAACAAGGGTAGAAGAAAAATGTCCTGTTCCAGCTTTCTTCATTCTATGCAGAGAGAAGACAAGCTATTCCAACCAGGATGACTGGGAAGTTCAAGAAGTTGACCTACGGGGGTACATTAAAATTATTAAATATATACAGCATGGTTAAGTGATGACTGGCAGGGGATATGACATGTCTGTTAAATTTTGAAGGTATGAACACTAAAATATAAGGAATTGTTTACTCTAATTCAGGAGAACAAATTATTAGGAGTAAGGAAATCTAAGGATTGAAAACGGTCTGGAAGTGGAGAAATCCTTCATGATGGGGCCTGGCTAATTTATGATTAATCTCCCAGAGGAAAGTCGTTCAGATGTATCAGTTGAGACTCTTAAATGAGACTTGTCAGAATGCTCTCAAGTCACATCAGTGGTTCAAACCCTGAATGCACACCAGAATAAAGATGGACCCTCTCTAGCATCACTTTGGAGATTCTGAATCAGTAAGTTTTGGTAGGGTGTTGGAATCTATTTAAAAAGCTCTTTAGGATTTCAGCAAATCATAAGTAACAAGTATCACACTTACCTAATCATTATAATCAACTATAAAACTAGACAATTCAGACACTTTACAACCTAACAGAGAATGGGAAAAGCAAAAAGGTGAGCTCCGGATTCACCTCAGGTTTCTGCCTTGGGGCACTTTTTAAATCAGCAAGGGAAAATGGATCCTAATCACAGGTCTTATTGGGAGGAGTGTCATGACCATTTAAGTGAGATAATCCATGTAAAAGAGTCAGCACACTGACGAATATATACTAAAATTTCATATTGTAGTTATTTTTAGAATTCATCTGCAAATTAATGTTTTTCCCAAAAAGAGCATTGACATCTTGCAGACTTCAGAAAAAAAAACTATTATTAAAGAGACAGAAATGATATTTGAGTTTTTATAAGTATAGAATTATATTTATAATTCATTTTGTTTTAATTGTTATATTGCCACTTATATAGGGTATCTTTTATTTCCAAGTTCAGTTAGAGTTTGAGGTTGCAGAGACAGTTGGAATTTGTCGGGTGGAAAGCAGGAGAGGAGGTAACTGCACAAAGAAGAACCCCTTCCAAATAGAGATTCCCTTACATCTTTGGTCAAACATTAATGTGCACTTAATGTGCCAACAGAATTAGATTCTGTGACACCCAGGAGAGAACAGCTACTGGGGAGTTGTGGGCAGAATGGACATTTTGAAACACTGGGACCTGTTGAAGTTCTGACCAGTCAGAGTGGAAAGAAATCTCTAAAAACCCCAGGCATTCAATTAGGACTCCAAAAGATGACACCTAAGTAGCAGGATTATTCTAGCCAAATCGAACAGGGCCTGAAACCAAGCATCAACAGGACCATGCTGCATGGGAGAACAAAACTAAGCTTTCCTTACAGAAAGCCAAAAAGATATATTTTCAATAATATCATATTCACAATGCCTAACACAATATAAAACTATTTGATATCAATAAAGCAGGAAAATATACCCATACCCAAGAGAACAACCAATTAAAAACAGACCCAGAGATAATATTATTGGAGCTAACAGAGGATTAACACTTACACAACTATTATAAACATATATTTTTTTTAATTTTTATTTATTTATGATAGTCACACAGAGAGAGAGAGAGAGAGAGAGAGTCAGAGACACAGGCAGAGGGAGAAGCAGGCTCCATGCACCGGGAGCCCGACGTGGGATTCGATCCCGGGTCTCCAGGATCACGCCCTAGGCCAAAGGCAGGCGCCAAACCACTGCGCCACCCAGGGATCCCACATATATAATAATTTAACAGAAAAAAGTGGACATATGAGTAAATAGATAAGGATTCTTGGGATAGTAATGGGAACTATTTTAAAAGAACAAAGTGGAAATTCCAGAATTAGCACAGTATCTGAAATTTAAAGCATCAGTAGGTGAGCCTGAGAATGCATTAGACACTGAAGAAGAGATGCTCAGCATATTTAGGACAGGCAAATAGAACTTTACAAACCAAAATACTAGAAGAAAACATCATGAAAAAAATAAATCTCAGTGACCTAATAGACAATGTTAAATAAGCTAACGTATGTGTAATTAGAGTGCCAGAATAAAAGGAGGGAGAGTGGGGCATATTGGGAAATACTGGGTCAGAAAAAACATATTTCAAGAAATAATAACCAAATATATTCCAAATATGATGTCAACCCACAGATGCAGGAAGTCATAATAGACTCCAAGCAGGATAAATATAAAGAAAAACCTATGTAGGCATAACATAGCAATGTTACTGAATACCAAATATAATGAAAAAATCTTAAAAGTAGTCCAGAGAATAAAAGACATGTTACAATGAGGGTAACAATGATAAGAATGAAAGGTGATTTCTTTTTAGAAATAATACAAGGCAGGGACTCCTGGGTGGCTCAGCGGTTGAGCATCTGCCTTTGGCTCAGGTTGCGATCCTGGGTCCTGGGATCGAGTCCCACATCAGGCTCCCTGCATGGAGCCTGCTTCTCACTCTGCCTATGGCTTTGCTCTCTCTGTGTTTCTCATGAACAAATAAATAAAATCTTAAAAAAAAAAAGAAAAGAAAAGAAACACAAGGCAGAAGTGATATCTTTAAAATGCTTAGAGGAAAATAAATAAATAAATAAAATAAAATAAAATAAAATAAAATGCTAAAAGGAAATAGCTATTAACCTAGAGTTCTATATCCAGCTAAATCAGCCTTCAAAAATGAAAGAAAAAGACATTTCTCAATAAACATAGGCAGACAAAATTCATCAAGAAAAGACATGCACCACAAAAAAACAGTAGAGAAATTCTTCAGACTGAAGGGAAATGATACCAGAGTTCAGTCTTACATGAAAAAAATGAAAAGTGCTAGCAACAATAAATATGTGGGTAAACAAAGTTTGGCTTCCTGTGATTTTCATTTCTTTAGTAGACAGTTCATTTTTTTAAGCAAAAATATTAATATATTTTAGAACTCAAACACACATAAGAGAAAGTATATGCTAATAGAGGCAAAAGGAAGTATATCATTGTAAAGTTCTTATAGTGAAATGGTAAAATAAGGAATTCAAGGTAGGCCCTGATAAGTTAAGGATACATATTATAATTCAGAACAATCACTTAAAAATCAACAGAGAGATAAAGCTAATAAACCAATAGTGGAGATAAAACATAATTTGAGAAAATTCTTAATCTCAAAGAATGCGAACAGGAGAGAAAAATAGCAAAGAACTGATGAGACAAATATAAAACAAATAGCAAGATGGTAAATTTAAACCTAACCACATTAATAATCACATTATATCAAAATGGACTAAACACTGCCATCAGAAAGCAGAGATTACAGACTTGAAGAAGGACCCAACCACATAAAAAGAGATGGATTTTTTAAATACAGAGACACATATCGATTAAAGGTTAAAAAAATAGGAAGTATATATTATGCAAACACTAGTCATAAGAAAGCTGGAATGGCCATACAATTATCAAGGTATACTTCAAGACAAAATAGAAATAAAGAAGAACGTTTCATAATAATAACAGGATCAATTCATCACACACACACACACACACAAAAAGCCAAAACTTGTATGTACCAAATAGCAGCTCCAAAATACATGATGCAAAAGTTGTCAGAAATGAGAAAGAAATAGACAAATCCACCATTATTGCTGGAGATTTTAGCACTCAAGTCATTGATCCAACAAAGGTAGACAAGAAATCAGTAAAGATAGAGATAGGAAAAAACACTATAAAACATTCCTGCGTGAATCTAAGGATGCCCATTCCTGGACTTACATTCAATAACCACTGATTTGCTCCATCTCTTTAACTTTTAGCAGAATCATAATAGCAAATCCATTCCAATCAGACAATTCACTAGTTTATTTTTTAATTAGGAGGATAAATCCAGAAACTCTTCAAAGTATTACATCTGGTATCTAACCAGGAAATTCTTTCTTTTTTATAACCTGAAGACACACGATTCTGTTTAAATCCATTCTCTTCCCTGTGGTTTTATAATAGGCTTTTTGAAATGTAGAGATTCTAAAGATCACATAACTCAAATGTTCCATTTTACAGAAAAGAAACACCATTTACTCTTTGTGGCCCAGTTTCATTGCTACATCCTCATTTAAAGATAAGAAAGCAGTGTCTCAGAAAGGATAAGTAACCAGGCCAGGATCAAGTTGCTAAGTGGTAGAGTGTAGACTCTGACCTACACAGTCTAATTCTAAGCCCATTATCCTCATAACAGACTTGGTAAATGCTTACTGAATTAGGATAACAACTTAAGAAAATCAAGATACCATAAATTCTAATGATGTGACTGCTTCAATATAGATTACTATGGTTGGAGCCAACGTAAAACCCACATCTTCTGAACCCTAACATCATCTACTTCCCACATTGTTTGAGAGAAGGGAAGTTAAAATAAGGCAATATGTTTTTAAATGTCGTTGATTTCAATCTAATCCCTAGTTTTTCAGCTTAATCTCTTACAACTAAAGTTGTGATTGCTTCCAATCAGATAAATTCACTCTGAAGCACAAGAAAATGTGTGACATCCCAGTTTTCCATTTTAACCTCATTGTACCTAAAATCTAACCAATGACTTGAAATGAACAAGGGAGTACCTTGCTAAACAATAACACTACTATGGCTTTTCAATGCCAAATACAATTTATGGTTGCCTAGTCTGAACTGTTTTTAAATAAAGCTGGGTTTTTTTGTTCTCCAATGGCTGCCTCCACCTTGTCAAATCTTCATTTCTAGTCCTCAATATCCCAGCAAAACCCATAGCTTTCCAGGTATTTTCAGTTATTAAATACTCATTCCATTATAATCTCTTCTCCACTTTAATATTTAACATTTCCATTTATTTAGGGGCAGCTAGTTAGGCTTAGGACCAAGAGGAGAGATACATAATCTCAATTCTCTTTTTCCCCAGTGTTAGAGTTGAAATCAGGGCAGAGTCTTCTCAGAGATAACACAATATCCCCTTCCTTCTGGATATCTCACCCTTTCAGTGTGCTTTTCTCATACAGGTTTTTGAGGTGGGATGATTGTGAAGGTAGCAGAGTATGCATGACCACCTTTTCGGAAGGATGCAATTGTTAGATTCTCCTATAAGCTGAATTGTATGCCCCCCTCCCAAATTGTATGTTGAAGTCCTCGCCTCCAGTAGCTCAGCATGTGACTATATTTGGAGATACGATCTTGAGGAGGTAATTAAGGTTAAATGAGATCATCCGGGCACTGAGGGGGGCACTTGACGGGATGAGCACCGGGTGTTATTGTGTATGTTGGTAAATTGAACACCAATAAAAAATAAATTTATTATAAAAAAAATAAAATGAAAAAAAAAATTACCTGTCAGGAGAGCTGAGTTTAAAACTCTCAAAGTGTTTCAGTCCCAGGGGCTGACTGTAGTTACGAAAGCTACTTCTCAGTTCACTGGCGGGTGGGCTCCAATCCAATATTACTGGTTTCTTTATAACAAAAGGGATTAGAACAAAGACATATACAAAGGAAAGACACAGTGAAAAGATACCCATCTACAAGCCAAGTAGAGAGACCTCAAAAGAAACCAACCTTGCTAACACCTTGATCTCAGACTTCTAGCCTCCAGACTGAGAAAATATATTTCTGTTGTGTAAGCCACACAGTATGTGGTGTTTTCTTACAGCAGCACTAGCAAAGTAATATAGAACCCTTTAGAAGATGGAGATGATTAATGCCAATTTGTCCTCAGGATTAGAGTCTAGTTCTAATCTAGAGGCCACAAAGAAAGTCCCACTCAATAATCAAGCATAAGAAATGTAAGCTAGCACATCAATGTTGGAGAAATATGGGAAGATGTAGCCAATCGCACAAAAGGAATGGCCAAAAGAAGAATGATAAACTAGAAGAAAGACTGGGCCTAGTTTTAGAAGAATATACCAGCAAGACAATGGAAACATGATGGTAATCAAACCACACTCACATAATGAAGCCAATGCATGAGGTGAGACCACTGGTGAAGACTCTGGTTGTGTCGGAATAGAAAAGTCCAGGTAGGGTCGCTGGGTGTCTCAGTCAGTTAAGCATCCTGCCTTTGGCTCAGGTCATGATCCCAGGGTCCTGGGATTGAGCCCCACATTGGGCTCCCTGCTGGGTGGAGAGTCTGCTTCTCCCTCTGCTTGTGCTCTCTCTTGCACTCTCTCTCTCTCTCTCTCAAATAAATAAAATCTCTCTCTTTTTTTTTTTTAAAGGTAAGTCCAGGTAATTCTGGGGCTGATAAATAGGGGTAGCTTGAAGAAGTCAAATGTGTTAAACAGAGCATCAGAATCACAGAAATCAGGACAGGCAGAGAATAGCACAATGTCACCTAATGAAACAAGAATTCTGGGAATAGCAAAGCAACCACATTTTCTTGGTCATGATCTGGTCTTAGTCAAAACAGGATCTACGATTAAAGACAGAAGAGTCAGTCCACCATGTAGCAGGATTTGAAGGACTCCCTCCTGAGTCTGAACTTGATTTGATCAGAAAAGATCTTCCCCATAAATCTGTCTTGAACTGAAAACTTAACTCCAAAGTGTTATATGTGAAAAGAGAACTTTAACTGAGTTTAAGAAATTATGTAATTTTGCAGTGATTACATTTAGAGCTATTTGAGCATGGTCCCTGAAGTCAGACACACATAAATTCCAATTCTGGAGCAGCATGGGTGCCTCAGCGGTTTAGCACCACCTTCAGCCCAGGGTGTGATCCTGAAGACCCAGGATCGAGTCCCACATAGGGCTCCCTGCATGGAGCCTGCTTCTCCCTCTGCCTATGTCTCTGCCTCTCTCTCTCTCTCTCTCTCTCTCTCTCTGTGTGTGTGTGTGTGTGTATGTGTGTGTGTGTCTCATGAATAAATAAATAAAATCTTTTTTAAAAAGTTCCAATTCTGGCTCTACTCCTTGCTTGCTGTGTGCCTTAGGCAAGTCACTTAGTCTATGGGAACCTCAAGGTTCTCATCCGTAAAATGGGGATAACTCACATGCCTATCTGTGACTCCAATGCAATCATACATATTCCTTCTTAAACAGGGACTAATCACTATATGTTATTATTCAATCGATATTAGCTTCCTGTTCCCCTTCCATCATCAAGGTGGCAGAAATCGGGGCTTTTAAGGGCTAGGACAATGGATAACTAGATTTTGAGGCAAAAGGAAGGAAAGATACTGGAGAGGATGGAGAACTGGCAGGAGAAGGTGATTAGGGGTCAGGGAGAGGAATACCAAAATAAATGTTACCAGTGTCCTCCGTTTCATGATCTTATTTAGGAAAAATGCAGTTGGAGAGTGTTTCCTCCACAGTCATTGGGCAAGCATGGCCATCAGGTTTGGGACCCTAACTAATGACACAGGGATTGACCTGAGAAGATAGCACACTTTCTGCTGGTCAAGCTGGCTAGACAGGCATCCCTCCCTGTTCAGTGTGCTGTGGGCAGACAACTCCCAAATCAGCACCTTGCACCGAAGTACATGCACCCCCCAACCCCGATAAAGAAAAGCAGTTCTCCACTCTTTTATGGAGAATGGCTGTCCTTGTCAGCTAGAAACCCCTCCAAGTCCATTTGTCTTGACCTTGATCAAAGTTTCCCTGCTGTGGATTGGGATATTGTGTGGTACAGTGTTTGATAGAAAGAATTTACTCTACAGAGAAAAATTCTAAGAGAGCCACCCAGAGGACACTGATTATAAAGTACTCATGTGACAGAGCCAGCAATCCGCACATCCAGATGTCAAAAGCTGGTTAATTAAGATTAAGACATATTTGCTTTAGCAAGTCCAGTCAACCCAATTGCAGTATAGTTCTTTTCCTATTGTTCATTTCTACAGAAATTTCTTTGTTTCTGTAGAGCAGCAGAAATATCCAGAATTTCACAACAGCATTTCTCAAGCAACAGGGGAGAATAGCTCATTTATTTGAAAAAAGGAAGGGGAAATTTTTAGGAAGGAATTCAATGGTTTAGCCTTCAAGCTATCATTTTTAACAGAAAGCACATCCACAACTTCAAATGGTGAAAAAGGAAAGCTAACTATTTCAATTGACCATGGACACAATGGCAGAGGATGTGAGCTCAGGGCTGAGTCTCATTCACACTTCACCAGCTCCCTTGGGTAATATGCTCCATCTTGACTCAGAAGGAAAAGTTTCTCTACCAAGTCAGTCATAAATGCTGCTGCTGACATTTCTATTTCTCTATTTGCTTGACTATGGTACTAAGACCCTAAAACATGGCTTATACAATTTGCAAATTAAGATGATTTTTCAGCAGCCATAAACTTCAAACTGAAGAGGCTATTCAAAAAGCTGTGGTAAAGGAGGCAGTAACTGTTTTATCTTTTTCCATAAAACTCTAATGCGTTGGAGGGAAAATAAAGAAACCCCAGGTATAAACACTGCTATTGTAAGCTCAGTACACAACCTCTGTGATCCATCTACAACCAAGTTGAAGCTGTTGAATACAGTAATGATCAAATTCTAAACAGAACTCATGAGAGGAACCAAAACGATCTGAAAAAAGGAGTTTTTTAATGGGATTTATTAGCAAGGCCATCCTTGGGAATTATAGTGACATACATAGAAGAGTTTTGCAAAGGCAAATTACACTATGTTGGGCATTATTCTACCTCAATTTAAAGGTAAAAGGCAAAAAACCAAAGGTCATCAGCCCAAGAGTATATTAATTTATATCTAATGTAGGGTTTTTTCCACACATGAAGAAGTCCAAAGGGGAAAAAATTATAGCTCCCACAAGAAACTTTCGGCAATAATCTTACATAATTTACAACATAAAAGGACATCTCTGCGTCCAGGAATTGTGGCTCATCAGCATTGTAAAAATGGATCAGTGCAACTCATCTGATGCAAAAGTCATATTAAAATCTTTAGGCAGCTAGCTGCTTTGCACAGCCCATTCCTCCCATTGCCCATCACACTCACAACAGGTAATATTTATGGATGCTCTAGTGGAAAGACAAATACATGACCTTTAGGGAAAAGAGGGCAAACTAAAAGGACATGCCCAATTCTTCAGAACCCGAAGAAGCATTGCTCAGTTGCCTGATGAGGCCCGTGCCAGCTGGATCCTCTATCTAGCCTAGCACAGGCTCAGGGAAGCCCTGAACGATTTCATTATCTCCTGTCTTCCAAAGGGAGAAAGAGCCGGCTTTCCTATTTCATGATAATTGGATGAAGAAATGTGGGTGGGAGCACAATTCATTTCAGAGTTTGATGAATTATTTACCAATTAAGAAGATGAGCAGAGGAAGGGGAGGGCTACATAACTTTGATATGAATGTTCCTTTTATTATATTATTTATACACATGAAATTGTTGCTTTTATTAACTAAGAGGTTAATCACTTGAATGGAATGCTTTGCATCCTTTACAATCCCGTACACAGGCAAATTGGCTAATTTTATGTTAGGAAAATAACCTGGCAATTTTTCTAGCACTTATCTGTGTGGTGCAGTTTAATAACATTTTATAGTATGAAAAATGAGTAAACCAGCTGGGCTGCTGGTGTTGCAAAGCCACTTTGTCTTAGTGGTGAGGGAAAGCAAAGAGTTCTTGTGATTCTAGTAGAGAACGGACTCCAAGAAAATTATCTTTCACTGCTTATCAGGTGGCAACAGGAAAGTGTATGCTACATGGAACCAAAGCTCAAACTACAGGGTCAGAAGATGTGGTCATAGACTCAGTCTCTGCCACTCACTATCCATGTACTTTGGGCAAGTCAAATGCTTTCTGAGTCTTATCTTCACTTGTGAAATAAGGATAATCCACTCATTCATCTAAATATATTTCGAGAGCATTCTACATACCCCCATTATATAGGATACCGGGATAGAAGTGTTGAGTAAGACAAGATTCTTGTCTTGAAGCTTTCATTCTAGTGGGGAGAATAATCCACATGTAAAAAACCAAACTAAACTTTTAAAAGTTGTGATAAGTGCTATTAAAGAAATATATAGTGATGTAATGGGACAGATGGCAGCTACACTTGCAGTGAACACAGCATGATGTATACACTTGTCAAATCACTAAGTTGTACACCTGAAACTAAGGTAACACCGTGTGCCAACTATACTCGAAATAAAGAAAAAGAAATACATAGGGATAATTGGAAGATAACAAAGATACCTATTCTTGCTAGGAGACTCTGAGAAGAATTCTTTAAAGAGCTATAGTTAAGTGAAAACCTAAGCAATAAGGAGCAATACACGATTTATAGAACCAACCAATGGAACAGTATTCTAGCAAAGGGAATAGCAAGAGCAAAGGCCCTGGTGCCTGAACAACTTGGTTGGTTCTGAATCAACTGAGAGATGATCAGTGTGAGTGTGAGCCATAGATGTACAAAATAAGGCTGATGAAATAAGAGAAGCCAGAACACATAGGACTTTGTAAGGAATTTGGATTTCTATTCTAAGTTTAATGGGAAGTCATTGAAGGGGATTATCATGATCTTGCATCCTTCTTTTAAAGATCTGTATATCCTGTGCAGAATCAATTGAAAGGACACAAAAGATACAGCATAGGGAATGTAGACAGTGGTGGTGTAATAGTGTTGTATGATGACAGATGGTAGCTATGCTTGTGGTGAGAATAACGTAATGTGGAATCACTATGTTGTACACCTAAAACTAATGTAACATGGTATGTCCACTATATTTCAATATAAAAAAAACACACACACAATAGGGAAGCCTGTGTGGCTCAGCAGTAGAGCATCTGCCTTTGGCTCAGGGCATGATCCTAGAGATCAAGTCCCACATCAGGCTCCCTACAAGGAGTCTGCCTCTCCCTCTGCCTGTGTCTCTGTCTCTCTGTGTGTATCTCTCATGAATAAATAAAACCAAAAACACATACCCACACACACACAATAGAGAGGGAGAGATTTTATATGGGGCCATTAAGGTAATTTAGATGTTAGATGTTGCTGGCCTTGACTAGAATGTTGGCCATGAATATGGAGACAAGTGGGCAGAGACAAAGCTATAATTCTGGAGAATCATCTGGTCCTGGTGATGGGAAGATTATGTTCCATCATATTTCCGATAAGATAAAGAGAGAAGCTTCTAATGACAGTGACTTCAGTAACTGAGAACATGCTAGTGCTAAATGCTAATACAAGACTGGAGACATCCAGGTTTGGCAAACATTTACAAGTTAAGTTTGCACATAATTTTGAGGCATCTTTTGAGACACCCAAGTGGATATGTCAGGTAGGGTAATTAGATACATATGTGCAAGCTCAGGAAAGAACCATGGGCTAGGAATATAAATTTGGGAGTCTTCAGATAAGCAATGGTATTTGAAAGCTGATCATAATATCTTCCTTACACATCTCAAAGATTTTTTTATTATCTTGCAAGCTACCTGTCTCACTTAGTTAAGCTAAATTATGTTACAGTAACAAAAACTTGAATATATCAGTGGCTAAAGACAGGAAAGGTTGATTTCTTGCTTATGCTACATGCCCGTAGCAGGTAGTCTGGGGCTTCGATCTCCGTCTTTGTTATCATCACTAGGCCCCAGGCTGTCAGAGCTGCCAAATCTAGAAAATTGTTGGTCATGGTAGCAAAGGGAATATCGAACTCTGAAGGGCCTCACACTGACATTAAGGTTGCAGCAAAGAAGTAAGTTATTTGTGCCTTCAACTCTTTGGCCAAAACTAGTCTCATGACCCCATCAACCACAAAAGAGCCAGGAAGTACAATCATATCCTGTACCCGGAATGGGGAAACCATTTGGTAAATAGCACATTTGGTAACTAGCACCAATAACCACCACACTAAAGAAATTCCATCCCTTTGGGGTAGAAGGTGTCAATGGGAGCTAATGGTTCTCAGCTCTTGTAACTTCTGAGTCTCACTTTGTGTCTTCTGAAGCACTTTGCTCATGTGCTATAATATAGCAAATAAGGAAATAACATATGGAAAGTAAATGGTAAGTCTTAGGGAAAAAAGTCTTTTTAAAGGTTAGTTCAAGGGCCCTACACTGAAATGTAATGGGGGAACTGTTGACACACAACACAAATCATTAAGTATTTAGTAACCATTGGTTATCAGGGCCTTGGCTTGACATCCTCATTTTGGAGACAGTTGTACTCGCTTGTATTGATTGAGGTGGTGTGCACTAACAAAAGCTGGAACCTTCAGATTTAATGAAGGCAAAAAGCCATCATGAGCAGAAAGCTGCTATCAAGCTGATTACAGTAGACAAGCCCAAAGTTTGATTAATTCCATGGAGAATTGACCCCAAGAAGAAACTCACTATAGTTTACATGAGTCAACTCAATCAGGATCAGGGAAATCTGGTAAATTCCCATTGGCTGGTAGATGGAGTAAGTCCAATAATAGGTATGCAATTAGACCCCAGATAATTACTAGATCAGATTGCCCCGAACCTCTCCTTGGTAGCAAGGTAAATGTTTAAGGAGGCCTACTTACTCTCTCATGTCATTTGGATAGTCTTGATACCTTCTCCTCTCTAAATCTCTTTACCTTGCCAGGAAAGGTTCTGAAAAGGCTGGTGCTTTCCTAGAGTCTATTCTGTTCTGAGTCAGATGCTACCCAAAGCTAAAGCTCAAAAACCACAGCCTTTGCTCTGAGAACTCTACAAGTTTAACATTGCAGATCACATTCTCTTTTCAATTACATATATTTAATTAGTTTGCTTATTGACCTTTTGTAAATAACCTAAGTTTTAACTTGAGTGTACAGGCAATCTATACTACCTGCAGGTAGTACCAGGTAGTCTACCTGTTGTAGGTCCTAAAAATGTAGGTCCTAAAAAAGTAAGAGTAACCTGTTCCAGGGGGCAAGGTGCACTAGCTAAGTAAGGATAGTTGACTGCTCAGCAAGTAGACCCTGATTCTGGGGATACTGGTATATAGCTAAAGGATAGAGGCCCTAGATGGAAGTGGGAGTGAGGGAAAGCAAGAGGTTCTGAATCACAGGGATGGAAGTGGTGTGAGAAAGGGAAGGTTGGAGAGGTGGGATGGGGCTGAGAGTAGAAGACTTTGAGTGCCACCATAAAGCCTGGAGACTCACTCCTCTGAGCAGAGCCAAGTCATTAAAGATATTTCTGGCTGAAGAGTGACTTGATGTAAGCGGAGTTTTTTTTAAGAATGCAGAGAGACGGTTGGGTTGGGTGGTAGAAAAAAATGAGATCTTCCTTGGAATGAAAGGAAGACCAATCATGAGAAGGACATCAGTTATGAAGCTATTAAAATGACCCACATAATCATCCTTTCAAACTACTGCTTCTAGCCACGTGCCCCAAATCTCCAGCGACAGATGACCTTCATCCACACACCATATCCTTCATTTTCTCCACAGATAAAGTTTCTTTTTCTGAGCACGAAGACATTGAAAGGCCTATAATGAGTCAGCTCCTCCACAGTTTTCTCCTGTTATGGACACCTCTTTCTAGAGCCAAAGGACTAGGAAACCAACCTTAGACTTTGTTATTGTTACCTGATTTTGCTCTACTCTGCCCAAGAAGAGCAGCTGTTTCTTGGATTTATGCATTGAGCCCCCTTAAAATACCAGGCACTGTGCACAGAACATACAAAGAAAATTCCTGAATCGTGGCCTGTAGATGCTCAGAGGTAACTGTAGGGAAAACAAGCAGATTGTACCATCAAAGATAATAAGCAAGACTATGAAATGTGGGCTTCCTGGTCCCTTCCTCTGTCTAACACACAAAACTCCATGAAGTGAGGTGCCACACCAGGAGAAAATCATATTCACATTGAGTCTGAGAGAAAGAAAAGAAGAAAAACTACAAAATATTCCTGGGTATCAGAAAAATTGGTCTTTAAGAAAAAAGGAAGCTACTAGGTTCAAACGGCTAAACAAGGAGAAGTAAATTCAAATATGACACAGAAAGGTCTTGGGTGTGGAAAAGAGGCGAAGATTGAGGTATGTTATCAAGCAGAGGCTTTCTGGGTTAAAAGGAGCAAAGCAAAACACATTTTATAAAATCTTGCCTTCTGCCATGCACTCCACCTGTCTTATCTCATTGAATCCTTTGCAGGATATCATGAAACAGGTCCTATTATTATTATTCCCTTTTTTGCAGATGAAGAAACTGACACTTGTCCAAAGACACACAGCTAATAACTAGTTGGTTAAGAATTTCAACCCAGTTGAGCCCTAATACCTATGGGCATCAACACCGCACGTATACTTATACTGCCTCCACAGTATTTAGTCTCTAAAGTCTGAGGATTAGATGCAGTAATCCATCTCTCCTTCAGAGTTACTACCTCTAAATGACATTTCCATGTACTTCATGAATATCTATGACATGGATATCCTATAAGTACTTTATTTTGAAGTGTCTAAAGAAATTTCACTTTCTTCCAGCACCCAATCTACTCCTCTTCCTGCTTCCTTTAGCTCATAAAGGTAACATCTTTCTCCCAGTTACTCAATTATCCTTGACTGAGATGATATCTCTCCAATACACAACCAGAATTAAATCTTTTTTGGCCTTCTTTTGAGATATTTCACATGACTCTGGAGTCATTTCCTAACTGGCCTTTCTGTCCCCACTCTCTCCCTCCTGCCAAGCACTGTCCAGCTGTCTCATCCTGCCGATGGGGCTAGTTTTTTTCAACACCAATGCTGGGAATCCTCAGTGATAAGTCAGGTAAGCCCACAGACTCAAGAATCAGATGGCCAGAGTTCAAATCCACTTTTCTTCACTTAACCAGCTATATGACTTGGGCAGTAACTGAAATTCTTTTAGTTTCAGTTTTTAAATCTATTAAATTAGGATAATAATAATACCTATCTCTTAAGGTCATTTGGAAAATTAAATAAGACACTTCAGCTTTGGTCACAGAGTAGGACCCTGTGAAATATTATCAAGATCATTTACATTAATGATGGTGTCTCTTCTCTGATCAAAATCCTCTATTGATTCCACGTTGCTTACAAAATGAAGTCTGGGCAATTTTTCGGTGTGGTATTCCAATCCCATCAGAAAATTGTCTTAACCTCCCTTTCTGGACTCCTTTCCTTTTACCCAGGCTCTCTTCTCTAGCTTGCTCTAAGCATGGAGTCCACTCATAACTCACCAGTGCTTCCGCCATTCTGCAATTCCCCCTTCTACACCTTTGCTCAACATGATCCTTGTGCCTGGACAGCTTGTACTCATAGTGATCTATCAAAATCCATCCCAACTTCTCTTAACATCAACCTCCTCTCTGTGAGGTGTTCACACATCCCTTTTTTTCTGGATACCCCCAGTGATCTTTCCTAGTGCTCTGTCTTACCTGGACTTATACATCCAGATTGCAGGTCACCTTAATAATGGCTCTTTCTCCCCTGTGATGATGTCATATTTTTTATGAAAAAAAAAAAACCTGTGACATCACAGGTTGAAGCACACATTCAACTCCTGTCCATTCTCCACTCTTATTAGGGAACATCTTATTCTTTGCCCAGGAGCACACCCACAACTACAGTTTCTTCCATGAACAGGAGCACTGGGAATGACTCTTGAAATCCCTTCTCATGCCAAACATGTCAGTTACCTGATCAACAGTGACCCATGTTTAAGAGGATGGCACAGCCAGTATGAACAAAAGATACCAATGACCTACACCAGCCCTAATCAAAACTAGGGTACCTTATAGGAGTTGATTTTCCCCCATTCACACAGTAAGTTCTTAAGAGATTAATATATGGCAGTGATTCTCAAAACTGTCTGTACACCAATATCAGTTGGGGAGCTATACTGTTTCCTGGGGCTGCCATAACAAAGACCTATAAACTCTGTGACTTCAAACAACAGAAATTTATTGTCTCAGTTTCTCTAATTTAAGATGGAGATAACAATAGAGCCTGCCCCACAGGGAGATTATAAAGATTAAATAAGGTTATCAAGGAAAGCCTCTAGAACCATGCCTCGAATCTTATTATCCTCATTATTATTATAGTTCTTTTTTAAAAAAAAAAGATTTATTTATTTGATAGAGAGCAAGAGAGCACAAGCAGGGGGTAGCAGCAGATGGAGAAGGAGAAGCGGGCTCGATCAATGTGGGGCTCAATCTCAGCACCGTGGGATCATGACCTGAGCCCAAGGCAGACACTTAACCTACCGAGCCACCCAGGCATACCTATTCTTATAGTTCTAATACACATGCATCCTAAGTTTTAAAGCCTTAATTGTAATGTTCAATGAAGAGTATTTAGTCTCTATTTTAGAGATGAAACAAAGGGAGTAGCATAGTTATTCAATAGTTTACTCAAAAGTCAGTAGGAAAATCTAGAAAGAAATTTACATCTCCTCTGTACATATCATAGCCCAGCACTTCAGGAAACCAGTGGCTTTTAATCTTGGTCTCAGGGGCCAATGTGATGGGGTGAAGGGATGTGAGGGAATGAAGCAGTACAGCTCATTTTTATCTGCTTCACATGTTAATTCCCCACAGGATTTTGCTTGAAAAGAAGAGGGAGTGAGGGTTTCCATGGTTGAAAAAAATTTGGAAAGCACTGTGTCAGATTATGTTACCATAAGCCTCTTGACCAGCAGAAATTTACCCCAGCTTCTGCTTCCTCCCTTTTTCCTCATGGAGCAGAAAAGCCCCAGAGAGTCTCAAGTGGTTGAAGACACTCTAAGGAGGGAGTTGAGGGTAGTCTTCACAACCGGTAAAAAGAGATATGCAAAGTGGCTTCGCTGTAGCATTTCATAATGTCTACTCTCTGCTGGTTACTAAAATTTGTGTGAGGGAGGCAGAGAATTAAGACCTCCCAAGGCCCCAATCAGAGTCGTCTCCGCTGAGAAATGCAGGGTGAAATGGACGGAGCCTCTCTTACCCTTATGCTTCTAATCACCGAGAAGCTCAGGAAATTGGAAACGCCCCAGAAACAACATGACATATCAAATACCAGAGCCTGGGCGATCCATCACCATCTTCATCACTGTGGTCATTACCATTCACTTCCACTCTGTGGACAGCCCGTAAATCAGCCTGTGGAGCTCTTTGGGATCACTGAGTGAAAGGCACTGAATAAATGTCAGCTGGGATCATTAGAGATACCTTTCACTTCAGACAGACAAATGTTAGTGAGTCCATGTTCAAGGAAGCACCAATCGGGACCCTGGATATTTCCAGGGGCCCCAAGATGCTAATAATGATTCACATAGTCAGAAAATTAAGATAGAAAAGGAGCGGGCTTTCTCATCTCACAATATTAAAAATACTCCACAAGCATAAAAATTCATTTACCACACTTGGCTTGTGCAGGGACATATTTGTGGCCCCATGTACTTTCTCCAAGATCTGAAAATAGGCAGAGAACCAAATAATTTTCAGTACTCCAAATCCGTTGGGGCAAACCTTTAGAACCCCGAAGACACAAGCACCCAAAGACGTTTATAGGAAGATTTTGTTCCATTCTGCCACGCTGAGCCCTCTTGTATCTTTTCCCTGAATTTTGTCTTCAAAGGCAATGGCTTTCTACAGTGTGCCTACTCTTTAAAACTGGACTGGATCTCCTGCAACAGCTCTGGAAACTCAGATCAGGTCTAGAGATTATGACTGCTCTCATGAAAGATTTTTTCCAACACTTCCTAGCTTTGGGACATCGTGTTTTCCAGACCTAAGTCATCCCATCTCTCTTGCTCAGAAAGTAAAATCTTCACCTCCTGGCACATTCCCTTGTGTGTTTCGCATCTGTGGTAGTTTTCTATTGAATTGAGTACCAGGCCCAGATCTCATGCACCAGGAGGAGGGGAGTAAGCCTTTTTAGTCGGTTTTCTATTGTTCATTGTTTGCCAAGTACTGAAAGCATTCTCAGTACAGTATTGGATGGATCCTCAAGGTCCCTTGAGGCAGAAAGTCCAAAATAAAGAGACAGAAGTAAGTGACTCATACAGAAAACTGCTCTGCTGGGAAGAAGAGCCAAGTTGTTCATGGTCTGTACATGAGCCAGGTGGGTGGGAGTATGTTTATGTTAGAACTTCCAAAGACCAACTTCCAATGAGGCCCTCTGGAGACATGAGGCTCTAGTCAACTCTGTCTTTGGGGAAAAACTTCTTCCTGCAAAATAGGAGGCAAGGCCACAGGAGGATTCTGGAATTTCCCGTTTAACAACTACATGGATTATATTTGTCACTGGAACACAAACACCTTTCTTCAGAGCTATATTTATTTAGTGCTTAGAAATGGGGTAGAATTAAAAAGCCCAGAATGGAGAAGTCCAGAATTCAGGGGAAAAAAAAATATGAGCATATTGGGTCCATTTCTTCTCTTCAGGGTTCCTCTTCAAAGGGATTGGGCTCTCAGCTTTCAGATCCTTTCTGGCTTCTAAACCACATTCTGAGAGTTCCTGTATAGCTGCCATGTAGAGCTAACTGGAACCCAAGCATCAGTGATCAGGTGTTTATCCCCTGAAACTAGGCTGGGAAAACCTAGAAAATTATTGAAAAGTGCAGGTAATTCCATGACACCACTATTTGCTCTTGACAGAAACATACTGCAGGCCAGCCTCCTCATGAGAGAGAGGATTGGGTCCTTCTTTTCTTATTTTTCTTCACTGTCACTCACACTATTTGCTGATAATAAGCCAGAACATGTTGGAGTATGGATAGGAAAGAAAGAATAAGAAAGCCATTACTGTACCTGAACTAGTACTGCCCTACGATGGTGTCTTAGTCATCTTAGGCTGCTATGACGTTACCGTACACTGAGTGGTTTAAAAACACAGAAATGTATTTCTCATTATTCTGGAGGCTGAGAAATCTAAGATCAAGAGACCAGCAAATCCAGTGTAGCATGAGAGCTTTCTACTTGGTCTGCAAAAGGCCTTCTTCACATGGCAGAGAGCAGAGAACAGGGGCAAGTTCTCATGTCTCTTCATATGAGGGCACTAATCCTGTCCATGAGGGTTCCATGCTCATGTCCAATTACCTGCCAAAGCCTCCACCTCCAAATACCATCACTGTGGGGGTTAAGATTCCAACATATGAATTTTGGGAGGACATAAACATTCAGTCCACAGCAGATGGCTTCTTGCTCTTTAGGCCAAGCAATCATTTGAGCGAATTCTTGGTCTCTCATGGGTATTTCTGTAGATTTACCTGAACTGCTTTGCTGGGATTCATCTGGCTGCAACTTCTATGATTCTAGGTTTTTTCTTCTATTGCCGATTCCCATCCTTATCACCATCCCTGGTTTTCTTGTATCTACTCTACACAGAACTTTTGCCATGAAAGTCACATTGTACCTTCCAAATGTACCTTAGTCATGAAAGACCAAAATCTTGGAGAGAAGGAAAATACATAAAGATAAGCACTACACTGGTTGCTACTTGTGCCCCTCTAGGCATTTGCCAATTTTCTTTATAGAGCATAGCTGCTGAGCAAAGAGCATCAGCTAAGTTTATAAATCTCACTGACAGGGGAATTGAAAATTAGTGTACAGGGCTACCAAGACTGCTAGAACTTAAGAAGTCATGATCTGAGAGAAAATCAAACTGCAGAAATGTAAAGTGGATATTATATGTGCAATTTTTCCTTGTGGTATTTTTCATCTCCTAAGCTGCACATGTATGAGGCAAATTGCCAAGAAAACCAAGCAGAAAACAGCTGCTAAGAAGCTAAAAATCTAAGCAGACATTTCAGTAGTCTCCCAGTCCTCAGAAGACAAAAATTGAAGTTCATAGCCTGCCAAGAAAGAGAATTTCTAATAATCATACCAGACTCATCCTTGAGATCCTTGAAGAGGTAAGCTCTAGAAATAAAGACAAAGCTGAAATAGAACAGATCTCACTAGCCCTCACATTGAGCCTGGACCCAAGTCCAGGGGATCATGATGATCTCCCTGTGGTCTATTTGCCTGTCAGAAGAAAATTAAGTCCTCTCTAAAAAATATGTCATGTACAGTATCTACAATTTTTCATACATAATGCTTGGCATTAGATCAAATTTACAGAGTAAGCCAAAATATAAGTCATATGACCAAAAACTAAGAGGAAAAGAAAACAGGCTTCATAAATAAGTTTGAAAGCAAATATTTGAATTATTGGGCCTGGAATTTTAAATAATTATAAATAACGTAATCAAAATAAGAAAAAGATGGACATTTGCATCAGAGTACTAGAATCTGTTTTAAAAAAAAAACAAATAGAAAACATAGAGGCCAGTATTACAACACTGAAATTAAAAATATAATAAATAGATTTAGTAACAGATTAGACATAACAGCAGAGAGGACAAGAGAACTGGAAGATAGATCAGAAGAAAATATTAGAATTTATATTTTCTCAGAGAAACAAAAAGAATTAAAACAGAAAAAGAGCTTACAAAACATGGGACATGATCAAAAGGACTTTTTATCAGTGTAATTGGAATCTGAAAAGGAAAGGAGACAGATAATGCAACAGAAGAGGTACTCTTTTATTTTTTTGTTTTGCTTTCCAAAACAGGCAAAAATAGTAACACATTAAAGAAACACTACAAGTTTCAATCAAGATAAATACAGATAAATATATATATCCATGAAACTACTTAAACCTAAAAATAAAAAAAGAGTATCTGATAAACATAGAAAATGGACACATGATTTTTTAGGGTAGCAACAATAGAATTATGATGAACTTTTCAACACAAACTATGATGCCAAAAGACAATAGAATAATAGTTTCAAAATGCTTAAGGAAAATTATTGTCAACCTAGAATTGCATACACAAGAAAAATAGCTTTCAAAAAAGTAAGGTTAAATGGTGGCATTTTCAAACACAATGATACCATAACCAGGATGGGCAAACTTTTAAAAACTAAGCACAAATTTTAAAAACTAAGATGAAAAGAGAATGATCCCAGATGGAAACATGTTACTGCAGGAAGGAACAAGATAACCAGAAAGGTTAAGTATTCAGTAATTCCAAATGAATATTATCTCTTTGTAACAATAGTAATAATGTCTTTCACAATTTAACATGTATGTAGAGTCAAAATACCTAATAACAATACCACAAAACTGAGTAATGGATAAATGGAATTAAGGTATTACAAGACCTTGTCCATAAAGTTAAACCTACTGACTTAAGTTAGATATTCATCAGTCTAAAATGAATATTGGAATACAAATAAAATAAATACAATAAAGAAAAGTGTATAATTTTATGTGAATGGTGGAAAGAAGTAATTTTTAAAGTTTATATGATTAAAGCAAAAGAAGGCCAGAAATGGGGAAGAAACAGCCTAAAAAACCCCAAAAAGCAAAAAATAAGGTGATACATTTAAATCCAGGTATATCTCTAAGAACACTAAATAGAAAGAGAACAAGCACTTTTATTAAAAATAAATATGATTGTACTGGATAAAGCAAATAATATGTCCTTGTACATACATATAAGAGACAGATACATACCTTAAAAGTTGAAAGCAAAGGGTTGGAAAATATATACCATGTAATACCTAGCCAAAACATGTCTGTTGTATCTATAATATCAGACAAAATTAACTTTAAGGCAATAAGTATTATTATGGATAAAGAGAGAGATTCCTAATGCTAAAATTGTCAATCTAAATAATATTTAATAACTCTAAAACTGTATGCAGCAATTTATACGGCCTCAAAATATTGAAACCAAAAGCTGGCTGAATTGAGTGGAGAGGATGATAAATCTGTGTACTTGTAAGTTTATAACTTTTCTAGCAATTAATTGAATAAGTAGACTAAGAAGATGATTAGAATAATACAATCAAGAAACTTAACCTATTTGACATAACAAACCACTACAACCAACAACTTCAGAATGCACATCCTTTTTAAGTGCACTTGGGCAAGCAATCACCATAGGCCATATGCATGGTCATAAAGCAAATTTCCAATAAATTTCAAAGTGATTTAAATCATACAGAATATATTCTCTGACCCCAATGAATTTAAACTAGAAATCTACAAATGCTTACAAATTAAGCAAAAACAGTTCTAAATAATCCATGGACAAATTATATATATAACATATATAATTATATATATACACATATATATATTATACACACATATATCACAATAGAAATTAGGAAATGTTTTTAACTCAATGATAAGAACATAACATATGAAACTTGCCTGATGAAAGGAAAGAGTGCTCACATGAAATGTGTAGCCTTAAATGCATAAACTAGAAAGGGAAAAGATACTTAAAATCTACAGTGCAAGCATCTATATCAAGAAGTTAGTAAAAGAACTGCAAATCAAGCCAAAAGAAAACAGAAAGTACATAGGAGAAAAGATGAAGATGAATGCAGAAAACATTGAAATAGAAAACAAATATACGTTAGAGAAAATCATTGAGACAACAAAATACATCTTTAAAGATATTAATAAAATTAATAAATGCTTAGCAAGACTAATCCAGAAAAAAAAAAACTACATCACCAATATTAAAAACAATAAACAGGCTATCACTATAGATCCTATGTACATTTAAGACATTAGTAAGAGGTTACTATAAATAAAGTTGATTCTAAATTTGAAAATTTAGATGAAATGGACAAATTCCATGATAAACAAGATTTATCAAAACTGACATAAGAGGGACACCTGGAAAAAATAAAATAAAAAGTAAAATAAAATAAAAAAAGAGGGACGCCTGGGTGGCTCAGTGGTTGAGCATCTGCCTTCGGCTCAGGGAGTGATCCTGGGGTCCTGGGATCGAGCCCTACATTGGGCTTCCCAAAGGGAGCCTGCTTCTTCCTCTGTCTATGTCTCTGCCCTTCTCTCTGTCTCTCACAAATAAATAAATAAAATCTTTTTTAAAATGTCATAAGAATTAGAAAATCTAAACAGTCCTATATTTGCCTACAAAATTGAATCTAATTGTACCAGCTATCTCTCAGTTCCAAATCCACCCTTAATTATTTTATGATACTGGAATATTTCTCCTCTGCAGGCTGGCACAATGCTAAGCTGCCAGTTGGGGGTCCTGGATGTTTGGAGCGGGGAACACACTTTCCTCCTGGTTCCAGTGTGTTCTTCCCCATTTGTTCCATGTGCACATGGCCAGCAACATGCAGACACCTAGAGGAGCTTATCCACCAGCTTGCTAGCCTTGGCCCCTAGTTCCCTACCCATAAGCCTTTAGTTGGGCAGCATCCCAATAGGAGGTTCCCTCTTCAACTTTCCTATGTGCCAGTCTTGACCAGCTAGCACTCCAGAAAGATGTTTTCAGTCTACAATTTCTGACCCATGATTCTGTGCCTGCAGCCTCAGCCCATTAGCTGTGGACCTCCCCATCCCCAGGGGAACCCAGGAAATTTCTTCTGTATCAGTAGGCTATGGTTATGACTCATTCCACAATATTTGAGTCCCAAATTGAGAGTGGACACCTTACTTCCAAGTTTGTTTCTGCCCTGGGTATCCTGCTTCAGCCCTAGCATAACTCTAGAGTTCTTTTATTCCCTTGTAATAACTAAAACACTGTAAATGGTTAATAATTTTTATATTATACTTCTGCTGTTCAAATTTCTGTGTGGTATCTATCTCCTGTCTGCACGCTGATTGACAAATAGTTAAATTTTAAAATAAATAAAAATAAAAACAAAACAAAAAACAAAACCAACCCTTCCCACAAAATAAAGACAAGGCCAGATGGTTTCACTGTGATTTATTCCAAAAATTCTTTATTGAATTCAAATTTTAAAATAAATTTTAAAATAATTTAAAATTTAAAATTTTAAAATAAATAAAAAATTTTAAAATAAATAAAAATAAAAACAAAACAAAAAACAAAACCAACCCTTCCCACAAAATAAAGACAAGGCCAGATGGTTTCACTGTGATTTATTCCAAATTCTTTATTGAAAGAATAATACAGACCTTACACAAACTCTTACAGAGAATAAAAATAGAGATAATCCTTCCCAAGTCATTATGAGGCCATTATAATATTACCACAATTTAACAAGCAACTATACAAGAAAGAAAAATTAAAGGCAATGTCTCTCAAAAACATAAACCAAAACACCTAAATATAAACTTGGAAAATACAATCTACCAATATTTAAGAAGGATAATGCATCATGACCAAGTTGGAGTTATTCCTAAAATCCAAGATTGGCTGAACATTTAAAAAGCAATATGCAGGGGCACATGGGTGGCCAGTGGTTGAGCATCTGCCTTTGGCTCAGGGTGTGATCCCAGGGTCCTGGGTCAAGTCCCACATCAGGCTCCTAGTAGAGAGCCTGCTTGTCTCTCTACCTATGTTTCTGCCTCTCTCTGTGTCTCTCATGAATAAATAAATAAATAAAATCTTTAAAAATAATAAAATGATAAAAGCAACCAGCAGAGTTTATTTCACAAAAATAAAGGACCAAAAATTCATGTTCACTTTGATAAATTCAAAATATTAAGAAATATTAGACTTATTAAGTGAATTTAGCAAAGTTGTTGTAAATATATTTCTATATATTAGTAACAAAATTATTAAAATCCCACTTAAATTAACATAAAAATATCAAATATTGTGACAAATCTGACAAAAGATGTACAAAGCTATCTACACTATAAAATATTACTAATAGAGATTCAAGAAGAATAAATAAATGGAGGAATTTACATGTCATGAATTGGAAGACAACATTGTAAATATGGGTTTTCCCCCCATACTTATATTTAATTATATTTGATATTTGATTTTTAGTTTCAATGCAATTACAATAAAAATTCCAGGAATTCTTAGGGAAATTTAATTTACACAGAATGCAAAAGATTAAGAGTAGTAAAGATGATTTTGAAGAACAGTGTTTAAGGACTTAACGGGTATCAAGTTTTATTAGAAAGCTACAGTGATTAAAACAGAGTAGTATTGGTGCAAAGATTGACAAAGGGATGAAAGGGACAGAACAGAAAATCCAGAAACAGATCCACATTTACACAGTCACATGATTAATGGCAAAGGCCTTCTGCAATTCAGTGGGGAAGGGATTGTCTTTTCAATAAATGGTGCTGGGGTAATTGAATATCCATATGGGAATAAAATGAGCCTTGATCCATGCCTCAAACCAAACACAAAAATTAATTCCAGATGGATGATAGACCTAAAATGCAAAAGGAAAAGCAACATAGCTTCTAGAAAATAACACAAGAGAATAACTTCCCAATCTGGAGGTGAACAAAGGTTCCTTAATCTGGACACACAGAAGAACTCTAACCATACATGAAATAATTTCTGCATTGGACCATATAAATATGAAAACATTTTCTTATTACAAGACACTATCTGGGATGCCTGGGTAGCTCAGTAGTTGAGTGTCTGCCTTCAGCTCAGGGCGTGGTCCCAGGGACCCAGGATCTAGTTCCACATCAGGCTCCACTGGAGGAGCCTGCTTCTCCCTCTGCCTATGTCTCTGCCTCTCTGTGTGTGTCTCTCATGAATAAATAAATAAAATCTTTAAAAATAAAATAAAATAAAAGACACTATGGTGTGTAAATAGGAATATTCATTTATAATACATATATCTGCCAAAGGATTCAAATAAATGACAAAGAAAAAGACAGACTCAAATTTTTAAATGGGCAAAGGACCTGAACAGGGACTTCACAAAAGACAGTATCCAAATTCGCAGTGAACATATAAAAGATACTCAACTTCATTAGCTATCAGGAACTTCAAATTAAAAATAACAGTAACACAAATCACAAATTAAAAAGACACCATAATACAGTCACCAGAATGATTAAAAAAAAGAAAAGAAAAGAAGAACAGAAACAAGGACACTGACAGTACTGTGAATTGGCAAGGATGTGGAAGAAATGAAACTCCCATTCACTACTGATAGCAGTGCAAATGAGTACACCCAATTTGGAAAACTAGCAGTATCTACTAATTATAAGAAAAAGCATATTCTGGAGCACCTGGGTGGCTCAATCAGTTAGGCATCTGCCTTTGGCTTACGTCATGATCTCAGGGTCCTGAGATGGAGCCTCATGTCAGGCTCCCTGGTAAGCAGGAAGCCTGCTTCTCCCTCTGCCTATTGCTCTTCCTGTTTGTGCTCTCTTTCTCTCTGTCAAATAAATAAGTAAAATATTTTTTTAAAAAAGAATAAGCATATTCTATGACCTGGCAATTCCACTCCTAAGTAACCCAACAGAAAGATGTGAATATATTTACTGAGATGTATAAAAATATGTTCTATAACACTATTTCTAATAGCCCCAAAATGGAAACTACCCAAATTCTTTATTGGAACAGAACAGATATATAAATCAGGGTATGTTATTAAAATTTAATAATATTCATCCATGCAAAAAACAAACTACTGTTACACGCAATAAACAATACGAACCTCATATACATACAGGACACATGAGATTCCTTTATATTTTCAGGGTTAGCCAGAGATTCCAGGTGAAATACCCAGGTCTGGAAAAGAGAACTTGGTATCTTAATTTGAGATTTGCATCACCTATGGATTGTTGGTTTAGTAATTACCTGGAAATACATTTTAATAACTTGTGACATATTTATCAACATTACCAAAAATTCAACTTGAAAAAAATGCTCAGTTATGTTGTCTAACCTCTAATCAATTAAAAAAAAAAAGCAGTGGGAGTGGGTATTCCCTCTGCAGATTTTTAACTTAATTTTATGTTTTTTTTGTTTCTTTTCTTTCTGTTTATTAGATAGGTACTATGTAGATCTTTTTTTTTTTTTAATGCACATCACATTGCAATGTAGGAAGCTGGCACATGTGGGCCAGCTAGCCCCCAGACAATTCACGAAAGTAGAATTCACCAAGATCCAGGATTTGGTTGTCAGAAGTGTTGTTAATGCCTAGAGAATGGATAAATGGTTCAGGGGCACACTCACATTAATAAGGCTTGTAGAGTCTGGATGGAAGAATGGAGAAATAGGTAGATCAGATAAGATATTCATATACATATATGTACATATACAATATACATATGCATGTATATACATATACAATATACATATACAATATAAATGCACATTAACCAAACTCACAGATTTATTTATCACATAAGAGAAATATAACATAATGTCAATTTATAAATCAGATGTTTATTGACAGTTTCCTGGACCTTCTTGAGTCGTAACCAAAATAGATAGGAAACCAAGTTGTCTGGATGCAAATGGAAAGAGAATAAGAGGAATTGGTGATTTTTTTTTAAGAAGTCTCTCTTAAATAAAGTGGTTTGCAGCACCACCCTACCAAATAGGTATACACTGAAGCAAGAAAACCCCATTTAGGGGGTCTGCTTCATCAAAACATCCTCACCTCTGTGTCAGGCCATGCACAACACTTGCCTCTGTGATGTTTTTTTTAACTTTGTCCATGACTGTCCCAATACTCCTTCAGTAAGCAGAATAATGGCTCCCTAAAGATGCCCACATTCTAATCCCCGGAACCAATGAATAAATTATGTTACATGGCAAGTGGGAATTAGGTTGCAGATGGGATTAAGTTGCTAATCAGCTGACCTTAAAATAAGGAAATAAATTATTCTAGATCATTTGAGTGGTCCGATGTAATCACCATGGCCCTTAAATAGGGCTAAAGAATTAGAATCAGAGTGATGGCATCTCAAGAAAGAATAACTGGCCATCACTGACATTGAAGATAAAAGGGAACCAGTGTCCAAGAAATGTAGGTGGCCTCTAAAAACTGGAAAAAGCAAGAAAATAGATTCTCCCCTAAACTCTCCTAAAGGAATGCAATTCTGCCAACATCTTGATTTTAAGCTCTTGGGACCTATTTCAGATTAAAGACCTCCATAGCTATAAGACAGAAAATTTGCTTTATTTCAAGCTACTCCACTGTGGTAACTTGTTGCAGCAGCGATAGAAAACTAATACAACCCCATACATCCTCACTGAGCCTTGCAACTGTTCTTTAAATATGCTATATAAAAATCTTATAACCGTTCATCTTTGCTAGCCTAGAATTATTTTTCTCTTTACAAATTGACTTTGTATCACTCTTCCCAGTTCCACTGTGTATTGAATTTTTCTGGTTTCATTCACCAAGGATTTTCATATGCCCTTATTGCTAAGTTTGGAGGCAGGACCTCTGTACCAATGAGAGATATATTCTCTAGAGTTTATCAAGAATGATTAGCTCTCAGAAGAGAAATTTTTAGGAAAAGAATTCTTAACTTGATGAATAAAGAACTCTGATCATCAAATTACATTAGTTAAAATTTTGCTGCAGATACAAACTCATGGATGAAGAATGTGACATCCCAACTATTCATTCAGAAAAAGACTGAAGTTACTCTAATAGCAAATTGACTTTTCAGGGTAAAAACTGATCCCAGTAAAAACTGTTTAGACAGCAGGAAAGCAAAACAGAGAAGAAAATGAAGCCAAAATAGGTCACCAATGTGGGTAACTAGGGCTGAATCTCACTGAGGATCTCTGGAAGCCAATATAGAACACAAACCTCAGAGTTATCCCATGTGAGGGGTGTGGGAGCTGGGATATTTATACTCTTGGTCATTGATTGACAGCTGCTCCTGGAAGACATTAATTCCTCAGCATTTCCAGCTTATAGAGCAAGTGGCAAAGTAGGCTTTGGAAAGCAGAGAAAGACCTCAGGCAAAGAAATGCAGGTGCTGGCAGATGAAAGGCAAGCAAAGCTGGGACAACTGAAGTGTCCCAGGGATGGGACGTAGTAATGGGGATGTAGTAATGAGCAGGGCCCTTACGGCATCTGCTACAGTCCCCACACTTTGAGGCACTGTTCACACCAAGTAAAAATGATGGCCATCAGATAGATAACATTTATAATACTGTTTTCTAGGATAATTTAGTCAAAGCCTAATCTTTTAGAGTTGATATAGGAAAGCCAGCAAACATGGTATAAAATTTCTAAGTGTTGGGGCAGTCTGGATGGCTCAGCAGTTAGCACCGCCTTCAGCCTAGAGCATGATCCTGGAGACCCGAGATTGAGTCTCACATCTGGCTCCCTGCGTGAAGCCTGCTTCTCCCTCTGCCTGTGTCTCTGCCTCTCTCTCTCTCTCTCTCTGTCTCTGTCTCTCATGAATAAATAAATAAAATCTTTAAAAAATTTCTAAGTGTTCACATTGCTTGTTTTAACTGATGGTTGCCAGAGGGAAGGGGCAAGTGGGATGGGCAAATGGGTGAAGGGGAGTGGGAGATATGGGCTTCTTGTTTTTATGTCCACTATTTGCTCCTTATCCATTTATCCATTTGTGAATTCAACAAACATTGGCCTGAGGATCCCCAATAAGCTCTGAGCTATTCTACATGCTGGAGGAATAAAACCAAATAGTATGTGGCCTGTGTCCACAAGGCCAGTCAGCAATTACAAAACAGATAGACATCTCTATAGATGCTGGAGCCACACAGACAGAAAGCAAGAAATAAGACAGGAGGGAATTTGAGAAGCTTTCCAGGAAGAGGAGTTTCTCTTTTTTTAAAGATTTACTTATTTGAGAGAAAGAGAGAACTGGGCAGGAGGGGGAATGGGTGGAGGAAGAGGGAGAGAGAGAATCCTAATCAGACTCTATACTGAGTGTGGAGCCTGATACCAATGAGTCACATGACTCTGAGATCATGACTCAAGTAAAAACCAAGAGAGAGGGCAGCCTGGGTGGCTTAGCGGTTTAGCACCGCCTTCGGCCCAGGGCATGATCCTGGAGACCTGGGATCGAGTCCCACATCGGGCTCCCTGCATGGAGCCTGCTTCTCCCTCTGCCTGTGTCTCTGTCTCTGTCTCTCTCTCTCTTTCTGTGTCTCTCATGAATAAATAAATAAGATCTTAAAAAAACAAACAAAACAAAACAAAACAAAAAACAAAAGAGAGATGCTTAACTGACTGAACCACACAGGTGCCCCAGGGAGAGGAGCTTCTTAAGTTGAGTTTTGAAAGACAAGTAGGAGTTAGCAAAATTCATATGGAGAATAAAGCATTGCAGGTGAACAGAAGAGCATGTGCAAAAAACCAGGGGCATCAGAATGTTAACTAGTTATGTTTATTTTTGGCAAAAGTAATATTTATGGCAAAGGAGATAAGGTGGTCAAATTTAAAAGAGAAAACATTTGTTGCAAGCCTTGTCTATTCTAGATGCCAGATGCAAAGATAACTTAGTTATAGTCATGGTCTTGAAGGAATCCATTGCCCTAACAGGATACACATGGTAAAGAAATAAGACTGAAAAAGAAGCTGTAATAGTGAAAGGTACAAAGTGTCATTTGAGTATGACTTCAGCATGGTTCTTCAGGCTTTGACTGATCTTTTCTCTTCCAGGTACTAGTAACTATGATTTATTATCTCTTTTTGAGCATATGGTTTCTCATGCATGTAAGTTGAGACCAGTATAGGAGTGTACTTTACTCTCTTCTTTACCTAGTTTTCACCCAGCCCCACTGACAGCACTTAAACAGAATAAAGTACCTCTGTCCCAGTAGAGGCTACTGCCAAGTGAATACAATGAGAATTTCAAGATTACTAAATCTACACCAAAAATCTTTCATATTAAAAAAAATCTTTCATATTTGTCTAAAAAGCGTGTAATTATAAAGAAAATACATACCTTGGGAATGAGTAATTGGATCATAAAATCCATCAAATGTCATTTTATTCATTTTGCCCAAGTGTCTCTTTGAAGCGACTCTAACCGGTGTGACGTCAATATCTATTGAATGCCAACATTATGCAGGGATGCATAAGCTAGCCTCCAAGAGAATTAATGGCACATAAATCTATCTCCATTAAATATGTTTCAAATTTACTTGTTATACATTCACTAAATGTATAGGCTTTTTAACGTTACAACTTTGCCCTTGTCTCTTTTAAAACCACAAGATTTTTCTTCTCTTTTGAAGATGTAGCAGAGCCCTGCACCAGGTCTGTCATAGATGGTGATGATAGCAGGCAGCTCAGATTACCACAGCTACAACACCCAGACGAGCGCATAGAGAGACCAGCTTGTTCTAGGCTGCTATGAATTAAAGGCCTTGTTGTAAGTTCTCTGAGTATTTCTCTAGCAATTCTTTCATGCTGTGCTCTCTGTGGGTTGGTTCATCTGGAGTTGATGAAGGAAGAGCTATATCAGGACCAGAGTTTGCAGTTCTACACAGCCTTTCATAGACACCTGGGTGTCCAGGGCCCATGGTGGGTGGTTTTCCTCCTCAACCTGGAGAAGGCTGAGTTTAATCGCTGTCACCACATTATACCCCAGTCAGCCTTTCTCCCCTTTTGTTGTGGGGGAAACATGTTTTTCCACTTTTATTTGTTAAAATGATTATCATCATTTTTTGAAAAGAAGATTCCAAGAAGTTGTATTTTTAAAAATAATTAAGCAACTCTAAGAAGAGAAAGAAAGGAAACTGTCCTTGGTTAAGTACCTAATTCTTTCAGTCTTCACACAACACCCTGGTGAGGCAGGTATTGCTACTGGGTCTGAAGCGGAGAATAGCACTCAAAACCATTGATACTGGAACAGACTGCATGGATTCAAGTCCTGGTTTTGGTGATTACTAGCTGTATGATACTAGGCAAACAAAATAACATATCCATCACCCCTTTCCTCATTTATGAAATGGAAAAAAAAAGTTTGTCTCTATTTTCCTAAGCTTATTGTAAAGATTAAATAAATAAAATGTTAAGAGCACTTAGAATAGTACTTGGCATATAGTACACACTCAAACAGAAGTTACTGTAATTATGTCATTTTATACATAAAGAAACTGGATTTTAGTCATTCCTAAAATTGCAAAAATGCAAAGAATAGAGTTAAGAGTTGAACCCAGATCCAGACTATTCACTCATTCATTCATTAAATATGCTCTTTCTGTTGCCCAGTATTAGTTGTTATTGGAACACAATTCACCATGGGTCTCTTGTATTTCAGTTTATCTTATGAGCAGAGCACTAATTTCCCTTTGTTCTGAGCTATCTGCATAAGGGCATCTATAAAGCAAATAGCCTTTGAAGATGGAGATAGTGTTTCCTTCTGGAGCAAATGGAAACATGCTTTGGAAGCCTCTTCTGTAATATACCTACTGCATCCATCTAGGCCTATTGTCATGTTCCTCGTGGGACTTCGGGAACAAGGGTTCATGCCGCATGCATGCTGTGCCATGCTGTCTCTGACCCAGGAGCCTCATGTCTTCTATTCATATCCATGAAACTCTTATAAGCTAATGCCTTAGTCCATTCTGCCTACCATGACAAATTACCATAGACCAGGTGGCTTATAAGCAACAGAAATTGATTTCTCATGTTCTGGAGGCTGGAAAGTTTAAGATCAAGATGCCAGCATGATGATTTTTTGTGAGGGCCCTCATTGGTCCATAACTGGCACCTTCTCGCTGTATCCTTACCTGGTGGAAGGGGTGAGGGATCTCTCTAGAGCCTCTTTTGGTAAGGCACTAATTCCATTCATGGTGGCTTCACCCTCAAGACCTAAGTACCTCCCAAAAGGCCCCTCCCCTCCTAATGCTATTATCTTTGGGGGTGGGATTTCAACATATGAATTTGGAGCAGGGGACACGTTCAGGTAATATCAGCCAAGTTGTTAGCTTGCAGGTATAGGTATGGTAAAATCTCAGACTCTCTCAGTTCTTGGCAGTATTGGTGATGAGAAGGGGCTTTTCTTTCTAGAAGAGGAAAAGGGGACCTGCAGGGCATGTTTGAGAATGTGAGAAAACTCCCTGAGATCTAGTAGAATATTCTCTCCAAAGTGGTGGCCAGATGGGGAATAATAAATGTTTCTGAACATTTAGAGGATAAGCAAAAAGAGGTAGGTTGAACAAGTACACAAACCGTGCCTTGATTTTTGAAGGGAGGGAAGAAGAAATGTTAACCACTACAGTAAAGCCCAAGGCTGCAGCCCTAGTCAAAAGGCAATATGGCTAGACTGTGGAGCAAGGAGTCTCAAAAGCTAAAATGAACGGTGTCAACAATGAGTTGACAGTAGACTGAAAACATTAGAAATTTGTTAGTTGAGCTGGGAACAAGTAGCCACTAGAAAGTGAAAGTGAATGCGAAGTCTTGTTTATTGACTCTACATGACCCCTATCCCTCTGTCTCTCTCTCTCTCTCTCTCTCTCTCTCTCTACCCTGACCACAGTTGCTTTAAAGGAAATGGATGATGAATGGTGGGGTTTATAGCCATATGTACCCATCTGAGTATACCAGGAACTTTGGAAAGGAGAAGGAACCTAACTGTATGGCACTGTTTGATATAGGTACTCATGTCACTGTCATACCTGGTCCCATGGGAGAAGAGAGGACCCGAATTCAACCAATGGGATTTAAGCAAGGTTCACAGTAAGCAACAGTAAAGTGACCATGAGTCTCTGTGGCTGATGATTTTGCCTATTGACAAAGGGATATAGCTTCCTCTCAGATGTGCCTCTTGGGATTGTGGACTTGTCACCTCCTTGGTATGAATAACAGGTACATCCTTTTGGGAAAGCAGCTATTAGCTTGCTAGAGGGCTCTTCTCAACACTAAATACCGAACCCATGGAGGCCTTATGACTCTCTGATATTCTTCTTTTAGTATAGGTCAACTGGAACTCAACAACTAACAAGGTGCAAAGAATCCAACATATCCTACTTACCAAAAAAGAATGGAGCCTGCCTGGGCTCCAGAAGCATCTTGGTTTTATATGAGAAAGTGGTAACTACCCCTTGGGGAAATGTTATCCCTCATTTCACCACCTGAAGAAAAGCCATTGGCTTATGGGGGCCCTTAGGTCACAGACACTTCCTTGATGGTGTCCATCGGGCTTTCTGGGCCTTTTCAACCTCCCTGCCAAGCTATACAGTGCTAGGATATCATTGCTTTGCTCAGTGGGCAGAACTCAAAGTCATTTTCATATCTCTGGCCAATAGTCCCTTTAATGAACTATATTATATTTTTCCTGTCTCTTGGGCTATTGCCAATGGCTTAACTATTTGGTCTGCCATTTGGAAAACTACAGACTGGCAGATTAAAGACACTCCTCTTAGGGGCTATGAAATGTGGAAACATATCATGGCTGCTAATCAAACCATCTGGGTCACTCCTGTAGATGCCCACTGTAAGAGCCTGTGCTCTGATGAGACCGGCTGGAATCAAGCTTTTGATTGGGTCTGTGATGTCCAGATTGCCACTGTTGTTGCCTGGATCCAGCATCTTCCACAAATTGAAAGGGCCAACGCATTGCATATAACAACACGTCCACCATCATGGACTGGGCACAAAGAAAAGGACTCTATGTTTCTGATACATACCTCTGCACATCACACTGTGACTCTTGCCAAAAGTTGAAGCCCTCATCTCCCAGTGAGGAAGGCCATACTGTAGCCCCTAAAGCTAAAATGTCATGTTTTTGACTTTTGGACCAATTTCAGTCTGATGATGATGAACCTTTTACCATAAAAGCTACCCAATTATGGGCTAATGGTCAAGATATTCAATAGGACTTCCATGTTCCCTATCATCCACAAGTATGTGGAATTGTGGAGACTTGGAAAGGCCTTCATCACTTCCTCCTGGTCCATATACTTTCATAAAGCAATTTGGCCACTGAATGTGCCTGCCTCCAAAAAGGAATCATTTTCTCTTGGCTACTTCCTGGGTAATAATTAGGATGAAAATATAAAAGCCTATTTTGAAAATTCTGGATTCTACGTGTCCATTATTAGGAATGAAGCTCTTTTCTTTCTTCTAACAGAAACCCCAGACAGTCTAGTTGGTCCACCCTCTGGGTAGTAACACAGCCAGTAGGGAACCTAGGAATCAAATTTCTTCTAGTTCAGCCACCATGACTCTCCTGTTGAACTGACATGGTTACAGAGCATAAGGATGATGACCACTTGGTTGAGTACTATTCACTAGGTTCCCCTAGAGTGGTCCACACAAGCCAAGATGGGGGATGTGATAAGTTTTATTAAAATGCCTTTGTGCCTCTCACACTTGACCCCTCTGAATGAAATGTCTGGGTGTTAATAGGGGATGATCAAGAAAAAGGTGACATTATAGCTCCTAGAATGGGACACACCACTTTGGTGGCCATGGAAGGACTATAACTATATTGGCTCTTGAGGACAGAATATCTCAGATTCTAGGAGAGATAGGGAAATGATGGACACTAATGATATTTGTCCTTCATAAACTTGTGTGGGCATTTCTAAATGAAGGAAAACACCGTGGTGCCCACATTTCCAAACTCATGCAAGCACCTTAAATGAACTGACATCTAGGTCTGCTACCACCCACCAATGGCTCTAACAAGTCTAACAAAATAGCAGGGGATAGTGGGCCCAGTACCTATACCTTCCATGCAAACACCTGTCAACACTTCTAAGTGTTTTCCTCACCGCTATTTCCAATCAGTAGCTGCCAGTCATTCCATGGGGGCATTCGGTGCTCCCCTCTCACAGCACAGACAACCAGGGCAGGCTGGGCTAATTGGGCTCAGGCCAGAAACAAGAAGCAGACTCGTTTAAACTGAACTGTGAACTTTAAGGCTCACCGGTCAGTTGGGAGACCAAGTTGGAAGTATCGTTGGCCTCTGCCCTCCTATTGATACAGATTTCATCTGAGAGGGACAGAGGGCATCAAAAATAAATAATGCTTTCTAGGCAAGGGGACTATGGACACTCCTGGAACTGTACTCCTAGTGTGGAAGCCGGGTTCTACTTTGCACCTTAGAGGTAGTCATAGGAAACTTCAGGTCCAATATTTAAGGAAATGTCCCCAGCATATCACATAGCCCTCATATGACCACGGAACTCTCTCCAAAATGAGGCTATCCTTGATTATTTGGGAGAACTTCCAGGAGGGATAACTGCCTCGTTATTTAAGCATGGCCCAAGGGCAGTTTTCCCTACAATAGGAATCATTACATTAGGAAAGGGGGAAACTCTCCATGTGTCTGTAATGTTTTTGCACTTCTTGTGGGTAATAGACTAAATGCCTTCTTCCCAGACTATTTTCCAGAGTGTTTGTGAAGCAGTCTTGGAAGATCAATAGGGTCTCCCTCCAGAACAAAAGGCAGATCCAAAATGTGTCTCTGACTTTAGCTGAAGGGATTAACGATGCTTCTTTGGATCTTGAAGGCCTTGAAGTCAACCTCAACTCATTGGCCAGGATTATTACTGATAAGGGAGTTGCCCTCAACCTTTTCTTTGTGGGCCTAGGTAAAGCCTGTCAATTACCAATATAGCTTCCCTGCCTGGATTAATTCCCCAGGCCAAGAGGAAAGTTTAATTCAGAAACTTGAGGAGAAAGTCACCTGACTTTCCAAGTCCAATGCTGTAGGTTTTACAGGATTTGCTCAGCAGGTTGGATGCAAGACACTAGGGCCCTGGTTGAGGTAAATATTGCAGGCTGCTCTCATCCTGCTGCTTAAAACTGTCCTATTGATAATGGACTTAATACTGCATGGGACAAATTGATTGGAGCTGGTCCCCGCCTCTGTCAGATTAATCACAACAGCTGAAGGATTAGCATTACTCAGAGAAAGTTCACCAGAAGCTAAGATGGTGTAAAAAGGAGGGATGGATATTGTTAGAGGAAATTCTCCATAGATCTGTCATGTTTCTGCACTTTTTGTGAGCAATGCACTAAATGCCTTCCTCCCAGACTATTTTCCAGGGTGTTTGTGGAGCAAATAGCCTTGGAAGATAGAGACAGTGTCTCCCCACAGAACAAAAGGCAGATTTACTTACAGTCTTAAAAGATAAAGGTAGAATCTTCCTCTGGAGGAGAGGACAAGTATGTTTACTGTCCATTATAAAAGATTCAAGTTCCCTATGCTCAGGATCCTCTCTTGTAACATATCCCTCTGGGCCCACCCCCATCACCCTGTGGGACATGAACAGAAGGGAAACTGGTGCTTATGCTGCTTACTGTTCTGTGGATAATAAAGTCCATTGCCTCTGACCCAGAAGTCTCACGGCTTTTGCCAGAATCCATCAAACTATGACAGGCTAACTTGTTAGCTTGTAAGTAGGTAAAATCTCAGACTCCTCTTGCTCTTAACAGTCATGAAATATGATTTTGGATAAATATTCCCCCTTAAAATAAGAAAAAAAGGAGAAAAGAAAAAGATTAAAACTTGAGGAATTCTGTGAAAATCTAAAAGTTTCTATGATATATCTACAAAGTCACTTTTGGTTTGTCTGAACTTTTCACTTTTCTTATTCATTCATTCATTTTCCAAATGTTTGCTGAACACTACTTGAAAGATGATAAAATAAAATACAAAACAGACCAGATTTCTACTAGCCAAAGGCTTGCAGTCTAGTGAGGAAAACTGACATTAGTTATATAGTAGGAGGATCATGGAATATATTGTGTCATAAGTGTTAGAAAAGAAACCGGAAAGGTGCTAAGAGAAAGACTGTCAAAGGGGGAATGTCATATAGATCGGAAGGGCTATAGAAGAAATCACCGAGCAAAGGACAGTGAGCTGAGATGTGAAAGACATATAGCCTCAAAGTAATGCAAGTGATGAGGTAAGAAAGGCCAACAGCCCACATGAAGACCCTGAGGAGAGAGGCTCCTGACACATCCCAGTGTGGTGGAGGCAGTGTGGGCTAGAAAGAGAGGTGCAAGAAGCTAGGGATTTGGGCGGAGGCCCAATCAGGCATCACTGTGTGATCAATCATTTTAAAGCTCATGACACTTATCCTAAGAACTGTGGGAGCCATTAAAATGTAAATCTCCTAAGGACAGAGAGTAGGGTCTTTGTCTCATTCACCATGATATTCCTATCACCTGGAACAGTGCCTGACACATAGTAGGAGGTCAATAAGTATTTGTTCAGTTCATTGAAGGGAAAGATACAGTTTGCATTTTTGAAAAATCACTTTGGCTTCTATGAAGAGAATAGACTGAAGAAGGCAAAGCCAGAGCAGAAAGACAATGTAGAGGCCATTGCTCATCCCATTGACAAATTCAGTAGCTTGGATTAGGGTAGTAGCAGGAGAGATGAAACATATGCCCCCCTGCCTCTCTCTCTCTCTCTCTCTCTCTCTCTCTCTCACACATACACACACACACACACACACACACACACACACTTTTTTTTTAATCATTTAGTAGCCTTAAGGATATATTCAACTTGAAAGATCATGAAAGGCCATCAAATCCAATATGAAACAAAGATAATATGTTTAGTGATGGTTGGACTCTTTGGGGGAAATAGCTAGGTGTGTGGGGTTCCTGATCAGGGCCGGCAGAGAGGCTGAAAGAAGAAATTTGCTCATGAAGACAAAGAGAGTAATGGTAACTGAGAACATGTGCATTAAGACTCCCAGGCTCAGCAAAATAAACCCCAGAGTGTTCCTTCCCCGAGACCACACCAAACCCTCTCTCCAGCCTGACTACCCCTTGCTCCCTTGCAGGATGTAGTGAGTTATTGCCTCACGTGCCATCGTGGGGAGCCCCTTCCCTCCTCTGAGGAAGATAGGCATTCAATGTGTGTGTGTTCAGTGTGTGTGCGTGTGCATCCCGGTATGGAAGCGCTCCTTCCATGGGCCTGGAAGGCAGACTGTTAAGTGAGTGTGGGGGCAGGGCTGGAAGAGAGGGGGACTCCAGGTGAGAGAATAGGACGGTGCCTTTCCAGGTCACACGGTGTCCGCGCGCCTGGTGTCACATGCCGCGATGTTGGGCATGGAAATTCCTAAAGCAGAAGTTGCGGAAGAACTGGCCAAGGTTATTCTGGTGCCATGGTGGTCTCGGTCTCCCAGCCCAGATGGCCAGGAATGCTACGAGGCAGAGAACTCAGCTCCCGGTGGAGAGCTGCGCACTTGGCGCTGCTTAAATCATGACCACTCACGCCCACTTGGACAGGTTGGCCTCCCCATCTGAAGGGCAGGGGGTAGGCGAGGGCCCTGGAGAGGGACTTCTCATTGAGAGACAGTGAAACGGCTGTGCTGGTTCTTTCTCAGCCCTGCTAGGAAAGCCCACGGCCCAGGAGGGGGCTGAACAGGCAGGAACACCTGCAAAAAGCAAACGGGGCAAGGATTTCAAGATCTGATGCTGATGGAAATCAGCCACCAAGTGGGCATTCATTTTAAATGATTTTTATAAGAGGAGGAAAAAGCAACTGTCTATAGTTATATTTAAACAATAATCAAAAAGGAGAACTAAGCTGACAGATACTATTGTTCTTATGTTTCATGGGATAACAGCATTGTGTACATGGCCACTTCATTTCGAGGTTTTTGATGAAAAATAATTACTCTAGCTGCCATTCCCAGTCCCAGCTCATCCACAATGAATACAGACTGGGTTTACCTGTGCCCCTTAATTTCCCTTTCAGTGAAAATAGTTTCACCATTTTTAAGATATTGGACAAATATTCTGACTATAGTTCTCACTGTTTTTAAGGGCCAGAATGCTCTGCTTGGCTTCTTCTCATCCAGTCTTAAATACCTCCAACCCAAGGAGCCTTAGCCAGTATGGTTAATGACAGGTGTCCCCAAAGGGCAGCCTGTCACTTTTACTGGAATTTCCCTGGAAAAGTCCTGCGTGACACTATTCCTGGGATCCACTCCCAGATCCTGGGCAGACTCTCATGCCCAGTTAATTGTCCAGAGTCCCAGCAAGTAGACTATTACAGCCCTCACCGAGTGGACATCCTGATTTCACAGGTGTACACAGCCTTTCAGACCTACTTAGTAGCTCTTACGACATCAGAACTGAAGGTCCGCAGAGAACTTTGAGAAAGAAACAAACAAGTCCACTGAGTCAGTAAGTGTTTGGTTTGGTTTTTCCTGAGACCGGACCTGTCCAGCTTGAACCTTTTTCTCTCCAGCCCTCTCACTTCACACTAGATACCTGTCTGGTTGAGAGGCCTTCCTGACCAAGTGGTCTTGTCAGGGTTTTAGATAAATTATAAACACGTAGGAGATCTGCTTTCTACTCATCCAAGCTAAAAGGTTATTAAGTGTGTGTGATGGTTCGGTTTATGTGTCAACCCATGAGGTGCCCAGGTATTTGGTTAAATGTTATTTCTGAGTGAGTCTTGTGTCTGTCAGGATATTTTTGAATAAGACTAACATTTGAATCAGTAGAATGACTCCCAATGTGGGCAGGCTTCACAGACTCCACTGAAGGCCTGAATAGAATAAAAATCTATAAGCCCAAAAGAATTCTTTCTCTCTACCTGTCACCGAGCTGGGACATCAGTCTTCTCCTGTCTCTAGACTTGAACTTAGACTTAGACTTACACTCTCAGCTCTCCTGAGGCTGGAATTCTTGGCCTCTGTAGTCATGAGAACCAATTCTTTAAAATCTGTTTGTTTGATTGATGACTGATTGATTGATTGTTACACTCCATCCTGAAATACACTTTCCAAAGCTTCCTCTAGACAAATAGTGCAAACAAATGCCTGTAGACAAACCCGGATGAGTGTAGCAACCAGAGAGGATGTCAAGTCTAGGGTTTCCACCCAATCTCCTCTCCCACTGACCTCTGCTACGTTGGATTGAGGGCACCATTGTTGCCAGATATTTCTATTTTTTAAGAGAAATAAAAAATCTGGATGTTCTTTTCAATGTTGGCAACTACCTTGAAATATTTCAAAACCTTGCCTGAGCCAATCATCCCAATCTATGGGCGGATCCAGCCCCTGGCTGCTGGCCTGCGGTCCTTAAGCAGGAGTGGGGAAATCTTTCTGAATTGAAGGAAAGGGAATGCTTAGAAATGTTTCCTCGGGCGCCTGGGTGGCTCAGTGGGTTAAGTGTCCCACTCTTGATTTCAGCCGAGGTGATGATCTCAAGGTTGTAAGATCATGTCCCATGTCAGGCTCAGTGCTGGGTGGGGAGCCTGCCTAAGATTCTCTCTCTCTCCTCTCCCCGCTGCCCCTAAAAAAAGAAAGAAAGAAAGAAAGAAAGAAAGAAAGAAAGAAAGAAAGAAAGAAAAAGAAATATTTCTCTATTTCTAAAATTGGAGCCACAGCTACAACTGCTGTAGGACCACCTTAATTCCATGTAACATTGATTGTTTATCTCAGGCTTCTGTACAGAGCCGCTCGCCCGCATGTTGACATTATCCCACAAGACCCCTGAGAACAGGAAAGAGAACAAGCTTTATAATCTCCATTTCTATTTTTTAATGGACTTAAAGACTCCTCGGATGGAGTGCCCCATAGAAACATGATAGAAAAAGTTGCCCAATTTCAACTAAATTCCAGATCTCATACTCTCCCCCAAAATGTAAACATCACATTAATCATTCCCGATGCGTATGATTCCTTCTACTCTTCCCCCCCACACCCTGACATTTGGTTTAAAATGCTATGAATGCTGGGTGAGCAACAGACATAAATATTAATTTCAGGAACACCCCCATGGATACTTTAAAACATTTTTCCCGTGACTTATCTGATCTTTTTTTGTTTCTGTTTCTCGCTTTGGCCATTACACATTTTTCTTTTAAACTAAGTGGTGCTCTTTAAAGATATCTTCCCTATTCTTCAGCCCCCAAAGAATTTCCTCTCCCATTAAGCTGTGCCTCCTGGTGCCCCCAAGGAGCCGAGCAAGGTATAAAGGAAAACCCAGATGGTTCCGGAGATGTTTATTATAGGGCCCTCCATTGTATTCAAATTAATGGCACCACATTAGCATGGGCTGCCCTTTGGTGCTCATTTGTTCCTGCACTCCAGGGGTTAAAGGAGCCGCCTGCTCTCCAGATGTTCAGTAGCTCTTATAAATGAAAGATTAGCGATTTTTTGCTGCCGCTGCTACTTCCTCTCTTCCCTTTTAAAGCTGATATTTTCCTTAGGAACTTGCTTAGTGTCTGAGTCAGAAGAATCTCCTCCCTGAGGTATATCAATCAATAGCATGCACAAGAAGAAGGGCAAAATGTAGGGGAGGTAGACATGGTCTGTATTAATTTGTTGACTGCAACACCCTTCCAGTTACTGATGTATGCATCCTGTGGTTTTGCTCCACCCTTTGAAACGTGGATCAAAGGCATGTGACATTTTCTTTGCTAAAAATGAAAACAAAAACAAAAACAAAAAACTCTCTCTCTCCCGTCTCTCCCTCCCCCTCTGTGTTTGCGAGAACATCTTTTGTTAGTGCTATGACAGGAATATCAACTTCATTTTCAAATCTGGCCTATCTTCCCTCTAAGCAAGAGGCCTAAGTGTCTGAAATATGAGTGTATCTAACTCAAAGCTACCACCAGCAAGGTCTTCCCAGGAGAGAAATGAGAGAAGTATCCAACATGGATTCCAATAAATGAATGCCAGTTTAACATCTACCATGCTTGCCTTTTGTATCCAGAGACACTCCCAGGTTCCTGCTGTTCCAAGAGCTGTTCAAGCATTGAGTAAGTAGTGTTCCAATGAGACGAAAACTTCTGCCTGGCTGGTGTTTAACAAGCTGTTTTCTTGCTGCAACTCAGTCAGGATTTCTCCAACCTTAGCAAGATTACTGCATTTTGCGTCTTCTCCTAACACGTTCCCAATGCTTTCACCAAGTGGGAAAAAAAAAAAAAGAGACTGTCCTGAATAGAAAGGGAAAGCCTGATGGAAAGCCACCTTTCTGACAATGGAGAAGAAAGTAATGGAGAAGCTGAAGGGGAGCGACTGGCCCTCAAGGGAAGGCATCTGTGATGGAATCACAGCCTAGAATATTCAACATGCCCCTCGTCCAAGGTGGAAAGTGTGGAAGACACTTGGAGATGGCAGTAAAACCTCACGTCTTAGTATAAACATAGACCCATCTGCAGAATGAGAGCCTTAGTCATATACATATGAAAGACTGTTCTTGAATGGAGACTAGAGACAAAAAATAATTTATAATACACACATAAGATCCACATCTTCAAAGGTGCCCGCTCGGAATGAATCGCTTGGGCCACCATAGGAAGGAAAATCTTTCTCCTTCTCCCCTCCTACTTTCAACAACTGGGACCTGAGAACCAAACTGATAAAAGACAGATTCACAAGAGGAAATAATAGTTTAATTAGGCTAGACTCAAGGAGGCAGCCAGATGATTGAGATTTACACACCACCCCAGGCTAAACAAAGGACAAGGGCGGGGGGCCTCTGGTCCTAGCAGGTGGGTCATAAGCAGAGGAGGGGAGAAGATGTGTGGTAAATAAAGGTTGTCTGTTACAAAGATGTGAGTCTCTGGGTGGTAAGAGTTGTCACCAAGGGGTAACTTTCTGAGATATCTTTATAAATGGAAATTTCCTTTATACCTATAAGTTTCCTTTACAAACAGGGAAATTTATACTTTATTTTTAGGTAGTTAGGGAAAGTGAAGAGTTTTTCTCTCATAGGATGGTTTTTAAGTGCCTTTAGCTCCAAATAATCCTCAGGCCATAGTGACATAATGTGGGGTGGCATATCCAGTACCCTTTACCCTAGCGAGGTCATTACGTTGCCCAGAGGGGAAGGTTTGTGCTTTCCTCTAAACACACTCCTGCCAGCCAGCAAGAGGCACAGCTGCAGTGCAGAAGTAGGTGGGAGGAAGATCAAGCCAGGGAGAGAAAGTGATGAAGGGAGGGGCAGGAGTCCAGGAGGAAGGACACCAAACCATGGGACAGAAAAGAGACAGGGAGTAGAGCAGGGAGCCTCTGCTTCTCCCTCACCTGAGAAGGTCCTCCAGGCGAGGTTCATCAGCAGAGGGCTCTCCCACCAGCCCCCCTCTGGCATGGCTAGGCGTGGTGCATGTGCCTGGCTGGTGGGCATTCAGTTGATTGACCCAGTGAAGTGGGTCATGGAGGTTAAGCTGACAGAGAAGACTTAAAGGAAGCCAAGAGGAAGTGATGTGATAGAAGCCAGAGAAAACGGTCCTATCAAGGACAGATAGGAAAGTCAAAAATAAAGGGCCCCCTACAAAGATCTCAGAAGATTGCCTTCAACTGAAGAAGAGTTGAAGAGTTCAACTGAAAAACAACCCATAAGAAGTTAGAACAGAGACAAATTCACTTAAAGAAACAGAATCGCATCAAGCAAGCACAGTGATTAAGTATATGAATATACCTACAGAAAGAGTGGAGAAAGCAAAAAGAGGTTGTTTGGCAAGAGAAATCTCAAAAGAAGTAACTCATCCAAGAAAGGGATGCAAGCATTTATAAGAGAACAAATGGGAATTCCAAGAAAGAAGAGACCCAAAACTGAGTCTGCCTGCTTCAGTAAGGAGGATGAGTGAAGGAGTCTTCGGCTAGGAGATGTGAGAGGTCTGGCTCTCCTCTGGGCCCCTAGCACCCTTCACCCCCTTAACCTCCCTGCACTGGCACATTAACCCAGGGGCCCCCGGAAGTTTTTGTGGAGATGATGCCACCTTGTTCTGTGACTGCAGGTGTGGTGGCCCCTAGTCTATGTCCAAGGTGGAGAAAGTATAAAATGATGGTCAGGATTCAACGGTATCCCATTCGAACCCATTCCCTTACTGCCAGGGATGCTAGAGCATCTCATAGCAGCAGGCAAGGCCTAGTGTTCACCTCTCCATTTAACAGCCAAGCGGTTAATATTGCTAGCACCTGACAGGGTCATTTCCTTTCCAGCACTTCTAACCCCCTAACACCACCACACTCCCACACTCCAGTAGTGGGAATTAACCTGACCCTTACCACTTGCTTCCTGGGTAACCTAGTATAAACAATCGGATAACCAGAATTTGTATTTTATTTTTGCTTTGGTCCTAGAATTCTTACTGACTGTTCTTCCTAGCAGGAAGGAGATGCAAGTTTTATAACCAAACTTACAAGTTTGAGTGTAGATGTGGATTGATTTCCTTCCCTTCTCTGCTGTGAATAAAAAATAACAGATGGGGAAGGATGGAGAAACGTCATGAAATATCCAGTTCAGCCTGTAGAAGCACACTGCCTGAAGAGGCTTTGCTCTACCAGTCGTCCAGGTTCCTAGTAGATACTCCAGAAAAGAGTGAATTCATTTAGATCAAGCTACCAACGCCTGCCTATATGGCTTTATCTACCTGCCAGACCCTAAATAGTCTCACTCCCAGGGTGCCCATTCTGTTCCAGGAAGAAGTACCATAGCTAAGAAACCAAGTGAAGCATTTGTTTATTCCCTCCACAAAGTTACTCTGCCCACAGAAGGACTTCAGAAACATCGGGCACAGAACTGCCCTCAATGGGACATGGAGAGTCTATGGACCCAGTTCAACTATTCAATAATACAGTGGCTGATTTTATAAACACAATGTATACCAATCCTAATAGTACATTCCAGACAAATGGATTCTTACACTTGATGATGAAGACAGACTGAATTTATAAAAACTGAAAAGATAGGATGAAGGAGAGCCCCTCCAACATGACAGCATGTAATTTTAGCTTCTCTGCCTTCCACATTCTCCCTCAGCCCAGGGGTAGGTCCTGTTGGCATAAAACAATTAGCACCTGTCATCCCTTATGTGTAGCAAATTAGCAATTACTTCAGGACAGGTATACAACTTAAGTTTACCTAGTTGATGCCTGGGATTTAGTTCCATGGTCTTGACATGCACACCCCAAAATAAAAAAGAGAGAGAGAAGAAAAACCTCACTTGAGTGTACACCCATGGACAGTCTTGTCTCTTCCTAGGCCCACCGCTCTTTCTTTATGGACAGGGAGGAATATAGCCACTCCACTGGCATTGGGAGCCATTTCTTGACCATGAGAGGAGCTGGTCTTAAAATGAAGTAGATAATTTTGTGGATGGAGCAGTAAGAAAGAAAGATGTGGGTCCTGATTTATACTACTGGGCCATTGGAGACACCTGAAGGCACCCTAACTTAGAGACTGTACAAATACAGGAGCCAAAAAGGTTCATTCGATGGTGAAACCATGAGAAATTGGAGTTTCTGTCCCTCAGGACCAAAAACATCCCTACTGATACCCAGGAGATAAGTTAGAACCCTGTATTTCAGCCTCGTATGAGAGGGAAACACTTACATACCTTCTAATATTAGCTCCATCTTTGGGGAGGAAGACAGGCAGCGAGAAGAGAAAATTGGCAAAGTCATAAGGGCCGTCCAGCCACCAGTTCCTCTTCAGCTTTCTTTCTTCTCATGAAACTGGGGAAACAGTAGTGTGGTAATGAGGAGGGGGAGGAGAGACTGGGAGGGAGGAACCGGGGAAGGTGCCAACTGGATTGTGCTAGCATCATCTGTGGGCTGCCCTGGAGCTTTCCATATGGGCATAAACTGATTACATGAAGCACTTTCTGGAATCGCCTTCACTCTTCTGGGCCACATACTCAAAAGTGTAAATATTCGTGTCTAAAACTGGGTTTAATGTGCTTTCACAAATAAATTTGAAATGTAAGTAGCTTTGTTATTTGCACCATCAGAAACTTCAAACATTTGTTTCCCAAAAGAGGTCTCTGTCCTGTCCAGGTCACGTGAGCAAGCTGGCCCATCTCAGTATCTTCCCTGCCCAAGTGCAGAGGAACACGGAAGGGTAGTCAAAACCGTCGGCACTGCTGGCCCAGACTTCACACGAGCAGGATAATAAACCTCCATCCAAGCAAGAAAAACTTGGTTTGCTTTATTTCCCTGCCTCTTCATCACCACAGTCAAATCTTCGAGCCACGATGCCTTTCAAATATATACCCTCTAAGGGCTTCACCTTTGCTTCCCGCTCAGTGATCACGAGGGTAGTGATTTCATACTCTGTCTCAATTAGACACCGTGACATTATTTCCCCTTTATTATTATCGACACCTAAGTGAACCGATCTTCAAACAAATTGCTTTTCTTTTCCAGCCAGGATGTGGGAAATCCATCTGTCACTTAGCACAAGTAGAAACTGGAATGAAACAGGGTGGCTGCCCAAAGGCATAAAGAAATTTGTGAGAAAACTGGAAGGCGACAAAGTTTTTGAGACAAAGTGAGGAAACGGCATCTGTGTGGGCCAACAGTCACCCCCAAAGTCGGGAGATGCAAAGAAAGACAGAGGGAGAAGGAGCAAGAGGAGAAGGGGGAGAAACACAGGAAAGAGACAGAAAGTAGAGAGGTGGAAAATGAATCACTCCTGTCCCCACGATGGGCTGACGAGCTCGGACACAGATCCGAATAGCTGCGAGCCATCCTTTCATGCTCTCGGTCAAGTCACCTCTGGACTAAAACACGAGATTTTTGCCCTTTAGGAGGAAGCTTGGCCTTGTTCTTTTTTCTGCCTCTAGACAGAAAGTCAGCAAAACCCTTATTGACACAGGAATTAAGTTATCATGATTTTGGAGAACTTTAAAATGGCCTAGGAGAATACTCAGTGCTGAAACTCCGGCTTTTTTCTAATCCTCTCCGTCTCCTTCCTGTATTGGCATTTTCTTGGCTTCCCTGTGCCTTGTTCTTTCTCTTTTGTTTCTTCTGTCCCCATCCAGAGTGTGGCAGCCACCTGCAGCCTCCCTCACATCTCACTCTACCCGGGCCAGTGCCTGCGCTGACCAGAGGACAGTGGGCAGGGAAGGCGTGTGTCACACACACACACACACACACACACATACATATATACATACACCATCACATACACACAGACATCCGACATGCACACACATCACATATGCACATACCCCACACACTATCACATACATACACATACCACATATACACACATACCACATACATAGAAACCATACACACACGACCACATTACTCCATCATGTACACACACATCACACACACACACCACAGAGATACTCCACACATACACATCACCATATACATATACACCACACATCATACACCACACATCACACACACACCATACCACATATGAGCAAAACATACACACCACTCATACACATACACACACTACACACACTACACACATCATACCACATACACACACCACACACGCCACACACCACATATACATACCATACACACCACACACACCACCACATACACATATACCACACCACATACATACATACATCAAACACACCACACACAAAAACTATACATACAAATCATACACACACTAGACCATACTACATACACACATACATATAGACCACACACACACGACACATCCCACCCACCCAACTCCCCCTCACATCTTACTTTTCCCTGCCCTCAACCCAACCTGCTGCAGTAGACAAGGACAGAGATCTTCTGCCAACCTCAGAGAAGGGGGAACAGGGAGCCCTCCTACCAAGTTGCCTTCAAGCCAGAGCCCGCAGCTGTGCATGAAGCAATAAGTGTGGCAGCTCCCCTGTGTGGTGTGGATCCCAGGGCATACACACACTCTCCCCCTGCCTTGCATACTTCCCCACAACCCAGGCAGGGGGTGCTTATTATTAACTCCTTCCCATGGTTGGGAAAAGCATGACTGCAAACAGTTAAGGAATTTACTCAAGGTCACAGAGCTAGTGAGTGGTGGGCTGGGATTAGAACCCAGGTCCACGTAACTCAAGAGCATAACTTCCTTTCTCAACTTCCACGCTTCCTTTGCCTTATTCCCTGAGCAGGGACCCTGGAGACGCCTAGGAAAGAACAGAGGTCAAGAGGTGTCTCAGGGGAGGCAGCCCCTTTCTGATGGATGGAAACCACAAGATGGGGGGCATCCCCATGGAGAATGAATTCCTTCAGCTCACACCCACCACCAGAGCTCTGAGGTTTCATACTTGCTGTTTGATCACACCCAAAGCCGGGTGCCAGTTGGGGGTCTACCTGTATTTAACATTATGGGAGGTTACACATGCCAGACCTGGAACCACACAACTCCCAGGCCCCTCCGAGCAGAGCCATGCACTTGGCCACATACCCTGATTTTGTTAAGAATGTTACAATAACTTAAGATCAGAGTTGTTTTCTTCCCCAGCCCTCTTCTCTCTTAAGTAAGGTCAAAATAAAGTTATTGCTTCCAAAACTTCAAAAAAAAATGCAGCTAAATGTCAAGCAATTTAGACATTTTTAAGTAACAGATTATTCTGCATTAATCCTCTGGGATGTCTTATAAAGAAGCAAAGTGCTTCTCTCTCCTGTCACTATTTTCTCACTGTTCTCATGGTTATTATTATGGTTCACTCAACACTCAAATGGTAACATTTAAATTGATCAAGCATAAAAACGGACATAATTTCTGTCCCAAGAATCTCTCCCAGCTAAATCAGAGACAGCTGCGAGGTTGAGACGCCAAAAAGCCTGCGGTAGGAATCCTGCCCTTCCCTCTTTTGTGTATTGTCTGAAGAAGGAGCCAACCGAGGGCTCACCTTTCAGTGCAGACAAAATGGTCCTCTTTATCTATAAAGGAGCCACTTAGATCAACCAGACCGGCCACAGGATGTCACTGTTACTCCATACACACAATAGCGAGCGAGCCTTTCTGTCAGGGGTTGGATGTGGATGGGACCTGGGCTCCCCTTTGCCTCACCTCTCCCAGAATGGCTATCCCTTCAGGTGGCACTCTGCAAGCCAACAACACGCTCCCTATAAAAGCCACTGCAAGCCTGTCCCATTGTCTCAGTCTTCCTATTGTTCTGTATCAAAGGAGGAAAGGAAGAGAAAGAGAAGTGAAAAGGATCAGCATGGGCTCTCACATCACAGGGTCCTTAAAGAGGTGGACTTGGAACATGTCTGACCTTGGATAAAACCAATGTCCTTATAATATATTTTGTAGTGTTTTATCAGGGTAAGAACATCTTTTGCTTACCTTTATTTTCTCAAATTTCTGGAAAGGATATGGAATATTTAAGCAATTTTTATACCATCTTAACTCTTTGTAGGGATGCTTTGTATCCTACTAAAATGAGGCCAACCCTCACGAAACACCTTTCCTTTAACCCCACAAACCTGCCCCTACTCGCCTCCCATTCCACAAATGTCTCCTAGATCATAAGAAAGCCACAGTCCAGAGAAGGCCATGCACTTGGCAGCTGGTGAGCTAATGCCACTTTGATGTTGGCATGACAAAACTCTTACTGGGAACACACCAGTGGCTGCTGTTGGAGCAGGAGAATCACCCATTCCTGCTGCCCTGAGAGGGCAGGTTTGCTATTCATTCCTTCTCCAGGTCTGGTTCCCCTGACACCTTCTACCCTTATCCTCAGCATATATTCTGCACAGAGGCTGGCAGGAAAAGGTTAGAAATAAAATCTTAGACTAACATAGCCTGTGGGAAGGAGTATCTTGGATAGTCAGGGAGATATTTAATAATGCAACATAAAAAGTAATCACAGAATAAAGGTATTTTAAGTCATAAAGAGAGGGGAGGACTTAAAGTGACTACTTCACAATGGAATAACCTGGAAGCAGCTTTGAATAGATGAAAGTCAGAGCAGTCAAAACCTCTCTGCCATGCATCAGACCATTCTAGCTCCACCATAGCAGCAGAAAGGATTCAAGAAAGTAAAGCAAGCAGTTTTTCATAGAGAAAGCATTTAAGAACAGAAACTTGATAATACTCCTGCATTTACAAGGATCCATGCAGTAGCTAGGAGCCAGAACTAATAAAAACAGTAGATGGAGACTTTGTGAGTTTCCACACTGCATTAAGTATATCAATCTCAGCATAAGAGAGCCAAAACTCTGACTTGAAGTGTCTTGCACGTTGTGAGGAGTGGACTGGCATGAGACACAAGAGAAAATCAATAGGCTGAAGGGAACCAAGCAATGCACAAGAAGAATCTAGACCGAGACAACTGCCTTAGCTACAGTGCCTTAGGATTTTAACAACTCCCTAATGGTGATGGTTTAGAATTAAAGCTGGAATAAACTTGGCCTAATAATTGCAGTGTGTTGATCATTCGTACAGTATTTTTTGAGTACCTACTTTGCGTTTACTGCAAAGAAAATGATGAACAAGGCAGCATATTCCCTGACCTCAAGAAGTTAATGAGGGAGATGGGTAAACATGCAGCCTGGAGATTGCGTGTAACAAAGAATTTGGCTGGCCTTCATCCCTGGTTCTGAGAGGTAACCTGTAAACCTTTGGGATTTCCCAGTGATTGGAATGTCTTTGCTCTTCCTATTGAGACCCTCCAACTGCACCGGATAGTTGACACAGACAGATGATTGAGAATGGGGATCACCCATGCCAGAAAGACCAGCCACATGATTAGAGGCTTGGGGCTTGAGCCACATGATATAAGCCTGACCTCTGGGGACGGATAGGGGCTGGAGATTGAGTTCAGCCACGTGCCAGTGATCAATCAAGCATGCCTATGTAATGAAGCTTCAATGAAAACTCTGACACTGAAGCTTGGGAAGCTTCCCTGGTTGGCAATACTCGGCATATTGTCACACATGGATGTGCCAGGAAGATAACACATCCCTGAGGAAGACAGAACACTCCCAGACTTCTCCTTATGCGTCTCTTCTTTTGGCTGGTTAAGTATAGTGCTTTCAGTGAGATCTGCAAGTCTTTCTAATGAATTATTAAACCCGAGGGAGCTGTGGGGATGCCCAGCCCATATTTGTACCCAGCTGGTCTAAAGTGAGGGCACCTCTGGGGACCCCCAAACTTGCAGCTGGAGTCAGAAATATCGGGCAGATTTGGCATTCTGGAGACCTGCACTCAACATGTGAAGCCTGGCCTAACTCGGGTAGGATGTAATGCAGGAAGAGCAGGGTGCTGTAGGCACACAGAAGAGGTACACTTGATCCAGACTGGGTGCGGGGAGTGTGCCCCGGCATCACTCTCCAGAAAAGTTACCCTTGGCACTTGAAAGCCAGTTAAGCCTTTGAGCTCAAGGCAAATCTTTAGCAAAGTAGAGTCAATTCCATAGAGGATACATAGTTCTCAGCAAACCATTGTCCTTGTTTTTTTAAAGTCCCAGGTTGCAGAAGTACTCTGGTTTTGCTTAGGAAGTGTCCCCGAGCTGGATATACACAGCCAACAATTAAAAGACAATTCCAGGCTTTCGGGGAGCACAGAACCAACGAATGGCCAACCACACCTCAAAGTGGTGCCATCATAGAGCAGGGTTTTGTTAGGATGGGCTGTTGGTTATGGGCATAGATCAAGGTAAAGACTGGAGCTTGTCCAATCTTCCTGTGCACAATTCCTTTGATGGAACAAAGATCTCATTAACCTCTCTTTGCAGAGAGAAATACGAGGCACTGAGAATTCATAAGATTTATCTAAAGTAGAGAGTAAATTGGCTCTCAATAGAGGAGGAGAGGCCATCAAAATATTATTTAACATTGACTGTCCTCAATTACCTTTTGCTGAAGGCTCTTACTTAGGATGCACTTCGCGAGTATAAGATCTCTCTTCCAGGAACGCCGTCCACCAAAACATACACTTCTACAGAAACTGGTAAAAAAAAAAAAAAAAAAATCTCAGGTGAAAATGACTAAGGAGACCTAACTTGTTGACCCCAAATGGCATGTTTCAGCACTGACTTACCACTCTGTATTGAAATGATCTACTTATGGGTAAATTTCTCATAACTGTCCTACTCCACATGAGAACATGGACCATATTTGTACCCTCAGCACAGTGACATGGCAGTGACTCAATAAATATCTGTTCAATCAAGTGAAGTAAATAATAACTTGAAACAGAAAAATAAATCTCTAACAATAAAATTTCTTGCATCAGAACATAGCCCTGTTTTGAGTTCATTCCTATCACCCAAGTGCACCACGCCCTGTGTTTTAAATGGGTGCTTGTCTGTTCAAGTCCCCGATGCTCACATGAGGGGTGACTGCTACGTCTCCTCCTGCTCCTCATCTCATTCGTTTATTCAACAAATATGTATTGAGCACTCAGCTCTCATTGCTGGGGATACAGCTGGGAACAAAATCAATGAAATCCCTGCCCTAATGGAGCTTACATTCTTGAGGAGGAGACAGTAGAAGCAAGGAGCATATAGAGAATATTAAACAGTAGTAACGCTAAGGAGGTGACGGTGAGGCTGGTGTCGGTGAGGATGGAGGTAATTTTAGAAGAGCCAGAGGGGCATGAGGGTGAATCATCCAGACTCCAGAGGGAGAGTCCCACACAGGGGACATGGTGAGTACGCACATCCTGATGTGAGGAGCTGCCTTAAGTGCTCAAGGAAAAGCAAAGTCACCAATGTGACAGGAACAGAACAAAAAGGCCATGAGAGCAGAGAGGACAGGGGCAGAGCCAAGAGGCTGCTGGAAGGTTTTGAGCAGAGTGCCATGGACTGACCTATGTCAACAAGATCGTGCGGGCCTCTGGGCTAATAACAGACTGAAAGGGATAAGAAGAAGGCAGGAAGCCCCACAAGGTGCTGTTGCCACAGTCCAGGAAAGAGATGAGGGCAGCGGGGGGGGTGGGGGGGTGCAGCGCTGTAGCAGTGAAAGTGGGGCAAAAATGGTCAAAACATGGCTAGGATTTGAAGGTAGAGAAGACAGGATTGGCTGACAGATCAGACAAGGGGTACAAGCAAGGGAGGAATCAAAGATGATTCTCAGGTTTGGCCCGGGGAATGGAAAGATGCCATTTAGTGAGAGAGGAAAGGCCAAGGAAAGGGCTGAGAGCAGAGCAGATGTAGAAGGAGAACAGCAGGAGCTCAATCTGGGAGATGCTGACCTCAGGACACCTGCTGGGCATCCAAGCACTTCCTCCTGCTGATGAGGGGGCATGAGATTTATATAGAGATAATTGACATTTTTACTATTAAGATAGCTAGCTAGACAGACAGACAGACAGACAGACATGAGTCTGCACTTGGAGGAGAGGTCCTGGCTAGAGATATCAATTTTGGAATTATCAGCATGGGATGAGTTCACCAAGGAAAGAGGATAAGAAACAAAGGAGACTCATATTTATCAAGGGTCTAGAGTTGGCATTAATAGCAACATGCATTTCATCAATCGTGTTCTCCGCCAACTCTTCTCTAACCTATAGATCCACAGCAGAGCCCATCCTGACTCTCCCATGGCAGAAAGAGGTGAACTTAGAATGAAGGTATGGGGGTGTATCAGGGCCTGGACAAGCAAGCAATTATTCCAAGGGAAATGACAACTTAGATTGGTGCTAAAATGTCTTAAAACTAAGGTTCTGGGCCAAAAGCAAGGCTGCAGGGATAAGACCAGGAAAGGTCATATTCCATCCTTTTGCCCAAGTCCTTTCCTTGTCTTTTAAGAGCAGAGGCAATGGTCCTGCTCTCCTCTTAGACTTCCCTCTAAGCGACTGACAGTTACTCCACAGTCCACACTGGATCATTCTCCTCCATAAAGCTGCATTGATAAATGCATAACTAAATGTGATCCAGAGTGAGTAACGGTAGAACAAAACCACAAAACCAAAAAAATAATTTTTTAATGCATGAGTCCCAGTTTGGGGCGGCTCAAAAGCAAAAAATCTTAACTTACTAGCTGTCCCCTGCCCACACTCCTTTATGTGTTGTATAACAACGAATAAAACACGTTGAAGCCTTGCTCCTAAGGTGGGAAAGGGGTAAAGGGGGGTAGTTACGGAAATGTCGCTATGAATGCTGTGAAATGCTTTCAGAATGCTCTGGAAAGCAACACAGGCTTCCCCAACAAAGGGAGAGGGAAACAGAAGACAGTGGCTCATTTCATGTGGATGCAAGGCTTCTTCCCCGCATGGAGATGGGCATCACCTCCTCACAGCACCTCCATATCATGGTGCCTTGACCTTGAAATCACAGAAGCTAGGATGGAGAAGCCAAAGCCAAGAGAATTGGCTTGCTCAAAGTTGCAAAGTTGGAAGACTTCAAGCCCAAAATAAAGCCTGTATCTTTTGATCACTAGTCCAGAACATTCTTAACACCAGAGTAAATTGGTTTTGAGCTAAAAAAAATAAAAATAAAAAGCCCTCATTTGACCTTGAATCATCTGAGGTTGGACTTAAAATAATCCCAATCCCATCTGCTCCATATTTAAATAGCAATGAAATACTTTCCTAAAGGTTAGGAGTTTTAGGTGCCCCAATAAAGAACACATCAAAGTCCTGAACCAAGAGAGAAGGGAAATGAAAACATCACCTATATGACTGACAAGAGTCGAGAGCGGTGGTTGCGGTTCATATCTGTGGGTGAGTCGGTTTTCCTCCTGCTGAACCCCAAGACTGAACAGACTTGCTCACCCCGTGGGCGGGCAACACAGGGACAGGCTCAGGCCCATGAAATGCACAGAACGAGAAACAGACCAGAATTCATGCTCCCCTCTGGCAGCCTGGCTCC